>NC_064303.1:89707755-89964392 GCF_023373825.1 Bactrocera dorsalis
TGGTATTCATTGCGTTCACTATAGGAGCGATGGTGCATTATAATCGTCTCAATACGCCACAATACGATCAAATAGAACTCCTTACTAATCCTCCACAACAAATTCATGATGCTCCAAACTACGAATATCGAAAAAAAACAATGCGATTGATTTTTGTGCGGCTTTGGCGTGGTTGTGGTTTTATCGGGACGAGTTGAGCAAGAACGTGTTTCTTACCCAAAATATCCATCAAAATCATCCGAACGGCCTCACGAGAGATTTCGAGCTCTCTTGCCATCTCCCCAACACTTGCCTGACGATTTTGAATCACCATATTCTTGACTTTTTTATTATTTTCATCAGTTGAAGATCGCCCTTAACGAGGCATGTTTACGACCATCGCTCGACTGTCTTTAAGGGCTTTGTACCAATCGTAGGCTTGTGTTTTGATAAAACTGAATCACCTTAAGCCTTTTCTAACATTTGCAATTTGTTTATTTATTGAGTGTATAATAGTTAAATAAATTTTTGAAATGGCACGTAAAAAAATGTAATTTATGATATCCACGCTTGTGGCCGTAATTTTGATCTAAAATAAAAACTTCAAAAAGAAATTTGACAAAATTCTGAAAAAACACGTTTAAAGATTGGAGTTGCTCTGTTCCCTACACTGTTCCCTTTCTACAAAAAGGGCTGTAGCGACCGTAACAATTTGAATTCTGATTTCAAAACTTGAGAGAATGTGTATTATAGCGTATATTATCCGATAATACAACTCGAAAATTTCACACTGAGACGATCCCTTAAGCAGGTAAGTAAACAAACTGGTTGCCAGATCGTGCTCATAATTAGCATAGTAATTGTAGACAGTCCTACCAACTAAGCAAAATACAGTTTTTTGAAACATGATTTAATACAAATGTAAATTATGAAACGATTGTTTTCTATATTGTTTTTAGAAATAAGAGAAACAGTTTTTTTTCAAATAATGTATTATTTGTTGCTAAATAGAATATGTAAAGTTTTATAAAACAGCTTTAACCTCAGTAATGTTTAAAACTAAATGGAGCCTACGCTGTTCAATAGAAACCAATATCTCAGTAATAGTACTTTGGCCTTATAGCCATATGTACATATTTGAGGGAGTAATAAAGTCCACGCCAGGCAATCCACACCACGCCTCTGCCTTCCTGAGTTTTTGGAAATTTTCCTCCTAAATACAAACCGTTCAGATTGCTGTAAGTAAATATAATAGGGAAATAATTTAATGTCAAACATAATTTTATTTCAAAACTCCATATGAAAAAAATTCATTCTTAGCTATGAAAAAACATGTATTGCCTGTCAAAGCAACCCCTATGCCACCAAGCGCCCTTAAATTTCAATGCACAGTTAACACTAGCTTTGTCATTATCTCTATCTTTAGTGGAGAATTTTTCGCCGCGATGGGCAGAGAACGAGTCACCGGCCGTGCCTGAATATTGTCCAAGCGCAATTAACTCATATTTATCATGAGCATTGCCAATAGCGAAACTGTCGTACTTGGCAACACGTTTCTCATTTTCAAAATCCTCCAATTGAAACCAAAGCTCATGAGATCGGGAATTCGTCAGGGCATGTATTTTATCCAAGCCGAGAAAGAAATTGGCATTCAAATCGCCGAAACCGCGTTCATACTCAATCCACCCACGATAGAAGTCGGTGTCGTTGCTTTGACGACGTTGAATTATAGTCCATGGTTCACCGCCATCAGGATCACGAAGACAATAAACATTGAAAGGGTGTTGAAGAAATTCAGGCAGATAAAGTTCATAAACGCCACTCCCTGCATATTTCCCGTTTTCTTGGCGCATCGCTTCCTTACACGATGCTGGTTTCTTGGTTGCAGGTAGCGCTGATTCCTGACTCTTCTTTATTTCCTTTATTTCACGAAGAAGCTGCTCTTTCATTGCCATTAATTCACTTTGCATACTAAGAAATAAAAAATACCGTCAAGTCTTACTAATACTCTATGATATAAAAATAGATTACCGCAGATTATAATTCTCTACTTTGAGGCTCAAAAGCTCCACCTTATTGGCCGCGCTATTCAATAAATCATCGCCATAAAGAATTGCATTCTAAATGAATTGCACAAAAATATAAAATTTATAATTAATATTTTATTAAATTTAAATAGAAGGCAAATACGCCTACATATTCACTACTTTCAGTAGATTCTGAACAATTCCCCGAATACAAAAGTTGTCCAAACAGAATGGACAAGAAGATCAAACGATGTGCCATTCTCCACAATTTCAGTCAAACTGAATGCGAAATTGATGACTATGCCTTAATGAAGAATTGTCTTGTGCTTATCAATTAATTACTCGGCTGAGGCGGTGATTTTGTTATCAAATTTGTATATATACACATACATATGTACTTATTCGTCGAATACTCAATAATATAAGAATAGATTACCGAAAATTATAATTCGCTAATTTTAAGCTCTAAAGCTCAACCGCTCTCTTCAATAAATCATGGTCACAAAGATAGGCGTTTCAAATGAATTGTACAAGAATAGAAAAAATAAAACAAACTACTTTAAATAGCTGCCGAACAATTCCCAGAATACAAAAGATTCCCACACATAATAGACAAGAATACAGGGTTTGTCCGGAAAGAAATAGAACTGAGTTGACTAAATAAAATGAATTGAACCAAATCAATGTTTTCGAAAGTAACATCTCTTAGTTTTGTCATTCATGAATTTGTGATTTTAAATAACCCAATTCTGATCACCAAAACGCAGAGGTACACAACCGGGAAATACCTTGTTGAAACCACATATTGGCCACATGATATCGTCCATCATTTGGTCCATGAGGAGTAGTCATCTCGTCCACTATTTCATTGCCCTCGATGCCCTTGTGGCCTGACACTCAGTAGAAGTGAAGTTAGTGAAATTGATTGTTTCTGGGAACACTTTTCACTGCTGCCCTGCACCCCAAAGCACTTCTGGACGATATGCAATACAAGGTTACTACCTTGATTGCAGTTTGGCGTCTACCTAGATATTGACTCTCGAATTTATTGCAGGTGCATTAAAGGCCAGCTCCCCGGTTATTGGAATAGCTCAGCTGGAAGTATACTGCAGTGGACCGGCAAGTTAAAGGACCGCCTTGGCTCTAATTTATCTACCTACCACTTTGTTATACTTTCAAGGTCAAATAATAACAGTTTCGGTTTTACCTTCACAAAGCTGCTCTTTCAGTGCTACTTAATCACTTTCCAGTCATATTTAAAACCAATAACTAAATTACCACAGATTATAATTGTCTTCACAAATTTCACATATGTATCTTTCACTTTTGTATATTTGTAAGAAATTTCACAGATATATGGTGACAATATTTATTATATAACGGGTGATTTTTTTGAGGTTAGGATTTTCATGCATTAGTATTTGACAGATCACGTGGGATTTCAGACATGGTGTCAAAGAGAAAGATGCTCAGTATGCTTTGACATTTCATCATGAATAGACTTACTAACGAGCAACGCTTGCAAATCATTGAATTTTATTACCAAAATCAGTGTTCGGTTCGAAATGTGTTTCGCGCTTTACGTCCGATTTAGGATGAGGCTCATTTCTGGTTGAATGGCTACGTAAATAAGCAAAATTGCCGCATTTGGGGTGAAGAGCAACCAGAAGCCGTTCAAGAACTGCCCATGCATCCCGAAAAATGCACTGTTTGGTGTGGTTTGTACGCTGGTGGAATCATTGGACCGTATTTTTTCAAAGATGCTGTTGGACGCAACGTTACGGTGAATGGCGATCGCTATCGTTCGATGCTAACAAACTTTTTGTTGCCAAAAATGGAAGAACTGAACTTGGTTGACATGTGGTTTCAACAAGATGGCGCTACATGCCACACAGCTCGCGATTCTATGGCCATTTTGAGGGAAAACTTCGGACAACAATTCATCTCAAGAAATGGACCCGTAAGTTGGCCACCAAGATCATGCGATTTAACGCCTTTAGACTAATTTTTTTGGGGCTACGTCAAGTCTAAAGTCTACAGAAATAAGCCAGCAACTATTCCAGCTTTGGAAGACAACATTTCCGAAGAAATTCGGGCTATTCCGGCCGAAATGCTCGAAAAAGTTGCCCAAAATTGGACTTTCCGAATGGACCACCTAAGACGCAGCCGCGGTCAACATTTAAATGAAATTATCTTCAAAAAGTAAATGTCATGAACCAATCTAACGTTTCAAATAAAGAACCGATGAGATTTTGCAAATTTTATGCGTTTTTTTTTTTTAAAAAAAGTTATCAAGCTCTTAAAAAAATCACCCTTTACTTATTAACTATATACATTTCGTGGTGTCTGAAAAACTTTATTGAAAAGAAGCCACATTTCCATGAGGTATTCGATATTAACCGAAATTAATAACCGATGTTTTCTTTTCTAAAACAGATACGATTCATACATTCACACATTCATACTTGATTTCATTCCTTTATCTCTCTATAAAAATTTAATAATTTTTTTTTATTACTTGGAAATGGAACCATGCATTCTGGATTTGTATTAAACTAATTTTATATTTTTATTTTCCAATTTTGGTCATTCCAACACTCAATTTATGTAAATTTATTATTGCCACAGGTTCGGAGTTGATTTGCAATGAAACGCAACAATTCACTCCGCACAAAATATGCCCAAAAATTGTTATTCAGTCTCGGCTAAACTCGAGATAACAAATCACTTACACATTAATGTACGTACATATACAGGGTTTGTCCGCAAAGTAATAGGACTTCCGCCGCGACTGTACTTCGCAGCGTGCCCAATACCAAACCTCGAACCTCTGCCATAACCACAGATATTGAAGAAATTTTACGAAAACATTTAAGCAAAGTCAGCGACACTTAAGTATAACGATACTTAAATGTCGCTGTCTAATCAACATTGGTGTCGTTTCACTTAAATAAAATAATATCATGTAAACATGTCCCTTATACAAATAAAATGCTTAAGTTTCATTATGGAAAAAGTCTGCTAAAATGTTACTGCATTATGCATAATCAATATTAAACCAATAAGCAATAACAATTCGGTAGCACCACGTCTTCTTGGAGGGCCGGGATGAGATCGCTTAGGAAGACCGTGCTGGGGATCTGTGACTTCGACAAATGCCGAAAATGTGACTCGTGTGGGCAAAGTTTTGAACGCAGACCGTCGACTAAGTATACCATTAATAGCACAAATGTTTAATTTATCAAAATCTGTGGTTCATGACATTGTGACAGAGCACTTGAACATGAGCAAGGTATGCGCGAAGATGATCCCATCACAGGTGACTAGCTATGGACGCCTTCAGTGCGTGGAAATCGCGCTGGCATCACTGCATCGACGCACAAGAAGCCTATTTTGATAGTTTTTAAAAAGTTGTAACGATTCTTTCAATAAATTTTATCTAATCGACTCAGTCCTATTACTTTCCGAAGAAATCTTGTATTATAACACGTTCCAAAAAGCTCAACTGTCGCAAGAGATTAAAAAGATAATTCGGAAGTTAGATCAAAATGATCGGCAGTTGTTTACTTAAAGATCGGAAGCAAGACCGGAAAAAGTAAAAGAAAAATGCTTCTTTGGAACTAAATTTTCGTTGTTCCTCGAATTAAAATAACCTTTATTTAAATTTTATTCGATACATAGTTACTTGCGAGATTTTCAGAAGAAAAAAGAAATTAATTTTATTAATTATTGCTAAGTATAATATGGAAATTTTTATAAAACACTAGACGATCCGTCCATGCTTTACTGTGGCTAATACATAGATGGTACTACTAATAACATCAATATGATTTCTAGTCAGCCCCTACTTTTGAAAGATACATATCGCATTTGTTACATTAAAGTGTAACAACTCAAAATTTGAACATTTTCAGTAGAGACGAAAAACTGTTTCCGTAAATATTAATAATATATTACAAAGAAAAAACAATGTAATTGCACGAAAATATCATTAAAAATAATATAACCGTTGTTTCATTTTTATTTGTTTAGTATTTGCACGAAAATAACAAATTGAGTTATTACTCTTTTTCCTGAAATTTTTTTATATACATAGTGGTATTATTTTGAGTTGTCTCTGTGTAACAATTCAAAATGTTACACTTTATGTGATACACTAACGAACCAATTTGATAAAACACTTGGAGACAACTAAAAATGTAACTCTTTAGTTGAGTCGAAAGAAGTCATTCTGAAAACAAAGAGAGAGTCATAACAGTTTGTTTTAACGAAAGACTAGACAAATCACTGAATGATTTTTACAGCGGGTAGAGATGACCACTGCACATTATTTTCGTGCAAAAAACTAAAATTTGGAAATTTTGAGTTGTTACACTTTAACGTAACAAGTGCGATATGTATACAAATTTGGCAAGTGAGGAACTATTATTTAATGAGATACAGGTATAGCATTTTGAGAGTAGTAACTTGTGTTAGTTTACAACGTTTGTTAATAAGGATTTGTTTTTTGGGAGAAAAATACTGTTGAATTTCGTCTCTGCACTAGAAAAATCAACCGTTGAAAAGATATTTGTCAGGTTGGGGAGAGGCGAAATGGGCGCGGAGAACAATAGAATTAGTACTGTTCGTAATAAAACATCGGTGTGTGGCAACAGAAACAGTCAGTCTAATGTACATTATGAACCAGTTCTCAAGCGTAAAAAAACGAAAAAGTCGGCTGACAAGGTTATGGCATCAAGCTTTTTCGATGCGCGTGGTATAATATTCATCGACTGATTACTGGGCCAGTTATAATCCATTACACTGCGTATTTGGTTGCAGTTCTATTCTACCACCATTAGCAATATTGAGCAATATTATTATTTTTGAGGAAGGATCGCTTAGAAATTGTACGCATATACTTCGTCGTTTCAGCTTAAATATTGCACTACGTTATGCAATACTTCGAAAATATTTCTATATATGTATATGTCAAACTACAATAGACCTTTTTATCAACACTGCAGTTATTATCTTATTTTTTATATCTAACGTTTGGTTTGTTATGACTGCAATTACGTCTTTTGCCCATAATCTAGCAAAGTTGCCGCAATGCCTTGACGACGAGAATGTTAATGGCATTTTTTGGTATTAAAAATATCAGACGGATGCGTCCTAAAAACAAACTGCTTTGTTCAGGAGCGATAATCAGTATAATTTATATGTATACTAAGTATGCGTAGATACGAAAATTAGTGTTCTCCCGCATTAGCTATGTGTTGTTATTTTTTACAATTTTTTTTTTGAAGTCATAAAAATTTTCAATTGATTCTTACATGAATTTTGAATAAATGCTTATGATTTAAAATATAATTTTTGTATTTATGAATTGTATTAAATTTTAAAATAAACAGATAAACAGTATCCTATTGGACATTTTCTAAATTGATTATTGATTTCGAAGGAGTCAATGCCGAGAAATTCAAGCCGATAAAGTTCATAAACGTCACTCTCTGCTTATTTCCCATTTTCTTGACGGATCGCTTCGGTGCACGATACTGATTTCGTGGTTGCAGGTGGCGTCACTACTTGAATAAATACTCATAATTTATACCTACAACTTTGTTGTAATTTTCGCTGCTCTTTCTGTGCTACTAAATCATTTTCTGGTCGAGAAAAGCTAGATCGTTATAGCGGAATTTAAGATTGAAATGCGTATAAAAATTATCGTTTAGTCTCGCTAATGCTCGAAAACGGCTTCACCGATTGGCTAATATTGGTCTTGAATTATATGTGGGGGTCCAGAGAAACATTTCTGAAGCATCCATAACAGTATTTGTAATTTCACAACCAGCGGATGCTTTGTGATCGTGCACTTTTTTTGTGTTGACCTTTCGTGATAGTCACATACAAGTATTACTGCTAAGTGGGCGAGATCTATTCTCACTTTGATTAACTAGACTTTACGATGCCTAGGAGAATATGACCTGATTTGGACGTCACAGTCATTCAAATGTGCGCTTCCTCACGTTCTAGCCGTTCTGATAACGAGAGAGAGAGAGACAAATGAAGAAAATAGTCATACTTCTATGTCAGAATTACGATTTCAGTGGCAATGAAGTAGATAGACATAGAATACAACGATTTCGTGCACATCAAACACAACAACAGCGCGCACGACATAATGAAATTGAGCGATTCCGCAGACACAGTGCTCCACTATGATCCGGCAATAGATTTTTGTGTCGTCAAATCGGGATCATTTGGACAACTGAAATAATTTGTTAATATTGCAAGACGTAAAAGTGATGAATATACTAGATTACGTTGCCCTGAAGCCAAAATAAAATTGCCACAATTATACCTCCATCAGATCTTTTACGTCACGAAGGAACAAATTTACTCACAGTTGTACCGAAACAATCAGCTGTTGTGACCAACAAAAGTCCAATATACAAATAGATACACATTACTTATATAGATCATAGTAAACTGAGCCAAATTTAGTGAATACCTTGGTTGATCGTTGGTATTCATTGCACTTTTGGCTCTAAATTCGGTCACAATAGTGGCGATGGTGCATTAGAATCGTCTCAATACGACCAAATGAACCTCCTTACTGATTCTCCGCAACCAATTCATGATGCACCAAACCGCGAATATCGAAAAAATTGATTATCAACTTATCGAGACGAGTCGAGCAAGAACGTGTTTCATGCTAAAAATATCCACCAAAATCATTCGAACGGAATCGCGAGAGAAGTCAAGCTCTCCTGTCATCTCTGTAACACTTGCTTGACGATATTCAATCACCATATTCTTCACTTTTTTATAATTTTCATCAGTTGAAGATTATCCAGAACGAGGCATGTCTTCGACCATCTCTCGACTGTCTTTGAAGGCATTGTACCACTCGTAGGCTTGTGTTTTGATAAAACTGAATCACCTTAATCTTTTTCTAACATTTGCAATTTGTTTATTTATTGAGTGTATAACAGTTAAATAAATTGTTGAAATGACACCTAAAAAAAAAGTAGTACAGTATGATGTCCACGATTGCGTCCGTAATTTTGATATAAAAAAAATATTCATAACGAAATTTCACAAAATGGCGGCGGTTTGAACAAAAAGTACAGAATTTGGTGCTTTTTGTCGACAGTTCTTTACATAAAAAAATAGGAAGATTTCACAAATGTTTTCTCCAAATTTGAACCAGATATCTTTACAACTCTTCCTTTGAGAGTAGAAACCGTTTCGAAAAATACCATTCTGAGAAAAACGCGTTTAAAGATTGGAGTTGCTCTGTTCCTTTTTTACAAAAAACGCTGTAGCGACCGTAATTATTTGAATTCGATTTCAAAAATTGAGAGAATGTTATTATAGTGTATACTATCCGGTAATGCAACAAAAAATCGATTTCTCGAAAGTTTCACCCTTAGCAGCTGCTGTAAACAAATTGGTTGAAAGATCGTGCTCATAATTGGCATAGTAATTACAGACAGTCCTACCAACTTAGCAAAATACATTTTTTGGAAACATGATTTAGCCGGAGAACTTAATTAAAATTTCCTGGTGCTTTTCTGTCACAATGTTCATACAAATGTAAATTATAATATGAAACTATTGCTTTCTTCTGGAATTAACATAATCCGATATTAGTTTCTGATGAAAAGTACTCGGTTACTTTATATTACAACCCGAACAGATCGTACTACCAAATAATACAACTCTGTATAATTGTCATCCATCCATTTTGAATTCTATGTAAGCATAAGTTACTCGTGAAATAAAAGCCAAACTGTAAAGACGTATCTAAATGATCATTTTCTTCATTGTGCTATTTTTGGTGATCCTCAATTACAAAAAACCTCTAACAGTTTCATTCCCTATACTGCTTTTAGAAATAAAAGGAACAGTCTTTTTTCAAATAATGTATTATTTGTTGCTTAAAAGAATATGCAAAGCTTTATAAAACATTATGCTAAGTTAAATTAGTTTCAACAGCTTTAACGTTTAATGTTTAGCAGTTTATGGAGGCTAAGATTTTCAATAGCAAACCACAATCTCAGTGATAATACTTTGGTCTTATAGCCATATGTACATATTTGAGGGAGTAAGAATATCCACGCCAGTCTTTCCACCCCACGCCTTTGCCTTCCCACCTTTTGGATATTCTCCTCCTAAATACAGACCGTTCAGATTGCTGTAAGTAAAATATAATAGGTGAACAAATTAATGTCAAATGTAATTTTATTTGAAAACTCCATATGATAGAAATTCATTAATAGCTATGAAAAAAACGTGTATTACCTGTTATAACAATCCTTATACCACCAAGCTCCCTTAAATTGCACTGCACAGTTTTCACTTCTTTTGTCGTTATCTCTATCTTTAGTGGTGAATTTTTGCCCGAGATGCTGAGAGAACGAGTCACCGGCCGTGCCTGAATATTGTCCAAGCGAAATTAACTCATACTTATCTTGAGCACTGCCTATAACGAAATTATCGTACTTGGCAACACGTTTCTCGTTTTCAAAATCCTCCAATTGAAACCAAAGCTCATGAGTTCGCGAATGAGTCAATGCATGTATTTTATTCAAGCCGAGAAAGAAATTGGCATTCAAGTAGCCAAAACCGCGTTCATACTCAACCCACTCGCGATAGAAGTCGGTGTCGTTGCTTTGACGACGTTGAATTATAGTCCATGGTTCGCCGCCATTGGGATCACGTTGGCAATAAACATTGAAAGGCTGATGAAGAAATTCAGGCAGATAAAGTTCATAAACGCCACTCTCTGCAAATTTCCCGTTTTCTTGGCGCATCGCTTCCTTACACGATGCTGGTTTCTTGGTTGCAGGTAGCGCTGATTCCTGACTCTTCTTTATTTCCTTTATTTCACGAAGAAGCTGCTCTTTCATTGCCATTAATTCACTTTGCATACTAAGGAATAAAAAATTACTGTTAAGTCTTACTAATACTCTATGAGATAAAAATAGATTACCGCAGATTATAATTCTCTACTTTGAGGCTCAAAAGCTCCACCTTCTTGAGTGCGCTATTCAATAAATCATCGCCATGAAGGATGTCATTCTGAATGAATTGCACAAAAATATAAAATTTTTAATTAATCTATTTTATTAAATTTAAATAGAAGGCAAATACGCCTACATATCCACTACTTTCAGTAGATTCTGAACAATTCCCCCAATACAAAAGTTGCCCAAACAGAATGGACAAGAAGATCAAACGATGCGCCATTCTCCACAATTTCAGTCAAACTGAATGCGAAATTGATGACTATGTCTTAAATATGCGTTTTCGAGTGAGGAATTGTCTTGTGCTTATCAATTAATTACTCGGCTGAGCGGGTGATTTGGTTATCAAATTTGTGTATATATACATACATATGTACTTATTCGTTGAAACTTTTTATATAAATAATAATATATAAAAAATAAAAAATACTTTTAAATCTTATTGATACTCAATATTATAAGAATAGATTACCACAGATTTTAATTATCTAATTTCAATCTCAAAGCTCAACCTTATTGACCACCCTCTCCAAAAAATCATGGTCACAAAGATTGGCATTTCAAATGAATTGCACAAGAATATAAAAATTAAAATAAATTTATTTTATTAAATTTAAAAGGAAGGCAAATACCGCTACATTGGCGCTACTTTAAATAGGTGCCGAACAATTCCCAGAATACAAAAGATGCCCACACAGAATACAGGGTTTGTCCGGAATATAGTAGAATTAATCCTAAAATTAAATAAATTTATTGAACCAAATCGTTACAATACTTTAAAAATTGTCAAATGGGCGCCTTCTGCGTCGATGTAGCGCTGCCGAAAGAAATCAGTCATATTACTTCCCGGACAAACCCTGCCTCTGCCGGAAATGTCGGTCTTTAACGAAGTTGTTTGTTGCTTTACAAGAGTTCAAAGAGTTGATTCGTAAAAAGCTTTTTGGATTCATGCAATATGAAAAAAATTCTCATGGGCTCTGGTATTTCACTTTTTCGAAAGCAACATCTCTTAGATTTGTCGTTCGTTTTTAAGCCTTTTCATTACAACATGTCGCTGGAAATGTGGTTGATACCATGTTCACGTCCTAGTTCTTTAACCTTACATAGAGTACGGTTAAAAAATCCTTATCATTGGATTTGATGTTTTTGAAGGTCTTCCACATAGAGTCATTTTTAAGCATGGCAATGAATCGGTTTTGTATTTATTGCAAACAAATCCTCTTAAGATTTTAACAGTTTTGAAAATACGGAGTTTATTTCAGTTGAGATATAAAATGTCATTCATGAATTTATGAGTTTAAATAACCCAATTCTGATCACCAAAACGCAGAGGTACACAACCAGGAAATACCTTGTTGAAACCACATATTGGCCACATGATATCATCCGTCAATTGGTTCATGAGGAGTAGTCATCTTGTAGAATTATTTAACCGATTCTGCGGCCTCACTATCGATACCTCTTCCATCATAACGTGAGGACCGCAGATATTTAAAGCGTAGTTTTGACAATTTAGGACAAGTGCACAAGAAATACTTCATTTTTTCTCTGGGACCTTGCTCTGGTGCCAATAAGAATTTGAAGTACTTCCGCTCTACAGTTTTGCACATGACCTTGCAACCAGGTAGCTCATTCAGTCGGGTTTTAAATTGTGTAAATCATGCTTCCATCCAGATCGCCGTATAGATAATGCATGGTTTTCTTTTGTGTGTTACCTGTATACCATTCTTGGCCATCTCGTCCCCTATTTCCTTGCACTTGATGCCCTTGCGGCCTGTCACTCCGTAGAGGCGAAGTTAGTGAAAGTGCTTGTTTCTGGCAACACTTTCCACTGCTGCCCTGCAACCCAAAATACTTCTGGACGATATGCAATACAAGGTTACTACCTTGATTGCAGTTTGGCGTCTACCTAGATATTGACTCTCGAATTTATTGCAGGTGCATTAAAGGCCAGCTCCCCGGTTATTGGAATAGCTCAGCTGGAAGTATACTGCAGTGGACCGGCAAGTTAAAGGACCGCCTTGGCTCTAATTTATCTACCTACCACTTTGTTATACTTTCAAGGTCAAATAATAACAGTTTCGGTTTTACCTCCACAAAGCTGCTCTTTTAGTGCTACTTAATCACTTTCCAGTCATATTTGAAACCAATAACTAAATTACCACACATTATAATTGTCTTCACAAATTTCACATATGTGTCTTTCACTTTTGTATATTTGTAAGAAATTTCACAGAGATATGGTGACAATGTTTGTTATGTACTTATTAATTATATATATTTCGTGGTGTCTGAAAAACTTTATTGAAAAGAAGCCGCATTTCCATGAGGTATTCGATATTAACCGAAATTAATAACCGATTTTTTCTTTTCTGAAACCGATACGCATTCTGGATATGTATTAAAATAATTTTATATTTTTATTTTCTAACTCTGAACTTATGTAAATTTATAATTACCACAGGTTGGGAGTTGATTTGCAATGAAACGCCACAATTCACTCCGTACAAAATATGTCCAAAAATTATGCACAAATATTGAAAACGAAGCGACATTTTCTATGACTTTGGCTTGACTGAGAGTTCTGCGTATGTGAGGAAAGCAGCGATTCAAATGTTATTCAATCTCGGCTAAACTCGAGATAACAAATCACTAACACATAGATATACGTACATATACAGGGTTTGTCCGGAAAGTAATAGGGCTTCCGCCGCGACTGTACTTCGGAGCGTGCCCTATACCAAACCTCGAACCTCTGCCATAACTTCAGATATTGAAGAAATTTTACAAAATATTTAGGCAAAGTCAGTGACAATTATGTATAACGATACTTAAATATCGCTGCCTAATCGACACTGGTGTTGTTTCACTTAAGGGGGGAGTAAGGTATTTTTTTTTATTTTTGCATTTTTTTTTATTTTATGTTAATGTACAATATCTTAAGATGATTCTGTGAAAATTTGAGAGCAATTAACGGTGATATACACAAATTTACGGAGATATACTGTGTCTGTGAAACTTTAAACGTGTTTTTCCCTCAACTCACGTTTTCAAAGTCGGTGCCCCTCATAACTTCAAAACTACTGCACCGATCCTTTTGAAATTTTAAACACTATTTCTGTGTATATTTTACGAGGTAACGCTGGAGGACTTGTTTTTGTTCATAATTTTGATTTCGCAATAACAAATTAGCCGATATTTTCCTAAAAAATTGTGTTTTTCACTTCAAAGTCTTCAAAAATTCAAAAATTGGAATTTCAAAAAAACCCTTACTGCGTTACCTGGGGAAAACTATTATCTAACGAATGAACTTTCATTTTTTGATTTCGGATGATCCAGCAACGAGTTATGAGGGCACCGCAATTCAACTTTTTTTTCGAGACCCGTCCGGACAATTGCTGTCATTGCCGTATTTTTTAATATTTCTTTGTAAAAATTGATAAGACATTTTTCGAATGTCATACTTCAATGTACCATCGGTTGGATTAATAAATTTTAACTGTGTCGTCAGGAAATTATCACAAAAACATGGCTTTTTTCGTATGATTTGATGATTTTGGAAGAGGTCGATTATGAACACTGTGCTGGGAGACCTGCGACTTCGATAAATACCGAAAATGTGATTCGTGTGGGCAAAGTTTTGAACTCAAACCGTCGTCTAAGTATACGTTTAATAGCACAAATGTTAAATTTATCAAATTCTGTAGTTCAGGATATTGTGACGGAGTACTTGACCATGTGCAAGGTGTACGCGCAGATGGTCCCATCTCAAGTGACGAGTTATGGTTCTTTGAATGTGATCCCGAGACTAAGAGGCAATCTTCCGAGTGGCAGAGGGCATCCAAGTGGCATGCATCTCGGCTCGCTGGGCTATTCCGGAGAATGCCTTCCGTGACGCCTTCAATGCTTGGAAATCGCCGCAGAAGAAGCCTATTTTGATAGTTTTTAAAGATTTGTAACGATTGTTTCAATAAATTTTATTTAATCGACTCAGTCCTATTACTTTCCGAACAAACCCTGTATTATAACACATTCTAAAGAGCTCAACTGTCGCAAGAGATCAAAAAGATTATTCGGAAGTTGAATCAAAATGATCGGCAGTCGTTTACTTAAAAATCGGAAGCATGACCGGAAAAGTTATCCGATAAAAAGTTGCTTGCGTGATTGAAAAAAAAACTAATTTCATTAATTACATATAATATTTAAGTTTTTATAAAACACTAGAGGATCCGTCCATGCTTTACTGTGGCTGATACATAGATGGTACTACTAATACCATCAATATGATTTCTATTCAGCCCTTACCTTTAATACGTATACAAATTTGGCAAATGGGGAACTATTATTTAATGAGATACAAGTATAGCATTTTGAGTTAAGTAGCTTGTGTTAGTTTACAAAAATTGGATCGAAAATCATTGCGTGTGTTAATAAAGCATTATTTTTTTCAACCGTTGAAAGCATATTTGCCAAGTTGGAGAGAGGCGAAATGGGCACCGAGAACACTGAAAGCAGTACTGTTTGTGTGTTCTTTAATCGTCATAAAACCGAATTTTTGCGTCGGTGTGTGGCAATGGAAACATGGCTCAATCATTTCACACTAGAGTCCAATCGACAGTCACTCTAGTGTACATTACGTTCATAAGCATAGAAAGACGAAAAAGTCGGCTGATAAGGTTATGGCATCAGTCTTTTACGATGCGCGTGGTATAATATTCATCGACTGATTACTGAGCCTGTTATGATCCATTCTATTCTACCATTAGCAATATTGAGCAATATTATTATTTTTGAGGAAGGATCAGTTTGAAATTGTACGCATATACATACTTCGTCGTTTCCGTTTAAATATTGCACTGCGTTGTACAATGCTTCAAAAATATTTCTGTATATGTCAAATTGCAATAGATCTTTTTCAACACTGCAGTTATTATCCTATTTTTTATATCTAACATTTGGTTTGTTATGACTGCAATCACGTCTTTTGCCCATAATCTAGCAAAGTAGCCGCGATGCCCTGACGTCGAAAATGTCAATGGCATTTTTTGGTATTAAAAATATCAGACGGGTGCGTCCTAAAAACAAACTGCCTTGTTCAGAAGCGACAATCAGTATAATCCATATGTATATTAAGTATACGTGGATACGAAAATTAGTGTTCTGCCGCATTAGCTCTGTGTTGTTATTTTTTTTACAAATTTTTTATTTTTTTTTTTTGTGAAGTCATAAAAATTTCACTTGATTCTTACATGAATTTTTAAGAAAAGCTTATGATTTGAAATATAATTTTTGTATTTGTGAAATGTATTAAATTTTAACATAAAGAGATAAACAGTATCCTATTGCGCATTTTCAAAATCCTCTAATTGAAACCAAAGCTCATGTGATTTCGAATGAGTCAATGCATGTATTTTATTCAAGCCGAGAAAGAAATTGACATTCAAATCACCAAAACCGTGTTCATATTGAAACCGCCCACGATAGAAGTCGGTGTCATTGCTTTGTCACGCAAGCAATAAACATAGAAACCCAACTCCCTGCATATTTCCTATTTTCTTGTTGCATCGCTTCGGTGCACGATGCTGGTTTCTTGGTTGCAGGTGGCTGTAGGAGCCCAATCATAAATTAATGTCCAGTTAACAAATTGATTTTATTTAATTTAAGTTTTCTTTACACTTTTAGTACTCCTAATGCTTTACTAATAATGCCTTAATATTATGCTAGCACCGGTTTTTATCCCTTCTTGTGCCTAATTTTCTCATTAGCTATGTAAGCTTGTGCGTATATGCTTATGAGGACGTAGGTATGTAATACGTATGTTTGTGTATGTATATATGTACGTATATCTGCTTGCAATGTGCAAGCGATAGTAAGAACATAAAAAAATGCAATTTGTACGTATCATAGAAAACTGTGACATATGTATATGAATGTAAGAATTGATGTGCATATGCGTAAGCGGTGCTCTCGCAAAGGTGAATAGCCTAATTCATGGTCATGTCCGATTTTGCATAGTGACATGCTTCTGACCAAACAGTAGCCTCACTTCTTGAATAAAAACTCATAACTTATACCTACCACTTTTTTGTAATTTTCAATTCAAATAATTTCACATTCCTTTTAGGTTTTTCTTCGTCTTAAATTCGGCAATTTTGCCTGTTTGCAAACCCATAGAGATGGAATAGAGCCTCATCGCTGAACAAAGTTTGGCTCGAAAACGTCGCATCTTCTTGAAACTTTTCAAGAGCCTATAGTGCGAAGCGATGTTGCTTGGAAAGGTAGATCGATTTCAGTTCTTGCACAAGCTTTATTTTCTAAGCTTTCAAAATAAGATCTCGATATAAAATTCGCCAATTCGTTCCATATATCAGTCCGAGTTGCTGTGAATGGCGTCGAATATACTCTCCATGGTCTTCGTGTACACTCTCAGTCTCCTTCTGCACTGGCGTAGACACCTCTTATGCGGTTATAGTCTAGTTAACAACAGTCTTCCTTTTGGTCTTTTCAACGGGGTGGTGGTCTTCCTCTTCCTCTGCTTCTCCCGGATGGTACGAATACTTTAAGAGCAGGGGTGTTTTCGTCCAATTTTACGACATGACGTAGCCAGCGTAGAGACTGTCGTTTAATTCGCGGATCTACGTCAATGTCGTCGTATATCTCATACAGCTCGTCGTTCCATCGAATCAGGTATTCACCATGGCCATAGATCTTTCGCAGAACTTTTCTCTTGAAAACTCGTAACGTTGATTCATCAGATGTTGTCATCGTCCATGTCTCTGCACTATATGTATAGCACGACGGGGATGATGAGTAACTTATAGAGTTTGGTTTTTGTTCAGCGAGAGCGGACTTTACTTCTCGATTGCATACTCAGTCCGAAGTAACACCTGTTGGCAAGAGTTATTCTGTGTTGGTTTTCGAGTCTGGCATTGTTGTTGGTGTTAATACTGGTTCCAAGATAGACGAAACTATCTACGACTTCAAAGTTATGACTGTCAACAATGAGCTATGTATAATAAGTTGCTACGAAATCTGCTAAAGGAAGATCTAAATAACACCAATTTGTGTTTCTTCTCGCACTTGTCGTCATAGCTGAGAAGTAAATACAGAACCAACAAAATACTTCTCAGACATGTTTGCAATACTTTGACTTAGTATTGTTTGAATACGCATCGAAGATGAACATCAACAAACAGCAAATATGCCATGTTTTCACTGATTTGGCTAATTTTAGTCTGAAATATTCGTGGAAATCCAGGAAAGGCTTAAACGGCGAGAAAACATGGAAATATTTATTCTTCGTTTTTCTCGCCAAAACTCGAGAAAAGCAAGCTGATTTTAAGATTGAAATGCATAATAAGAAAATATGGAATAACAAAATCTATATACTCATATATAAAAATTAGTTGGTGTTGATTAGTATCGCCAAAGCTCGAAAACGGCTTCACCTATTGACTAATATTGGTCCTGTATTATATGTGGAACATTTCTGAAAGCAACCATAATAGTATTTGTGATTTCGCAACCATCGGATGCCTTGTGATCGTGCACTTTTTTTGTGTTGACCTTTGGTGATAGTCACATACAAGTATTACTGCTAAGTGCGCGACATCTATTCTCACTTTGATTAACTAGATTTTTTAATGCCAAGGAGAATATGACCTGACTTCGCAGTCACTCTAATGTGCGCAGAGCTTCCTCACGTTGTAGCCGCTCTTCAGATCAGCCTACCCAGAACATACAGACATACTTACTTATACTCGTATATACATATATATATATAAAGATTACGTTGTAAAATAAAATTGCCACAATTAGTCCCTCCATCTGATCTTTTACGTCACGAAGGAACAAATTTACCCAGAGTTGTATCGAAACAATCAGCTGTTGTGACCAGACCTAAGTACAATATAAATACACATTACTTAAATATATTATAATAAACTGAGCTTACTCTGGTGAATACCGTGGTTGATCGATGATATTCATTGCGTTTTTGGCTTTAAATTCGGTCACAATAGTGGCGTAAGTGCATATAATCGTCCCAATGCGCCTCAATACGCCCACATAGAATTCCACTGAACCTCCGCAACAAATTCATGATTCAAAGTCATCGGAACGGACTCGCGAAAGATGTCGGGCTCTCTAGCCATCTCTCTAGGCGAATGTTGTCCAGAACGAGGCAAGTTTTCAAAGATCCGTCTTTGAAGGCTTGGTCCCACTCATAGGGTTGTGGTTTTGATAAAACTAAACCACAAAAAGCCTTTTTAACATTTTCAATTTGTTTATTTATTGGGTGTATAATAGTTAACTAAATTGTTGAAATGACACGTAAGAAAATGTCCTGTACGATGTCCACGATTGCGGCCGTAATTTTGATCCAAAAAAAATTTCATAAAGAAATTTCACAAATCGGCGGCAGTTTGAACAAAAAATATAGTATTTGGTCCTTTTGTTTGTCTTCACATAAAAAAGAGGAAGATCTCAAAAATCTTCTCTCCAAATTGGAACCAGATATCTTTACAACTCTTCCTTTGAGAGTGGATAACGTTTCGAAAAATACCATTCTGAGTTTAAAGATTGGAGTTGCTCTGTTCCCCACTCTGTTCCCTTTCTACAAAAAACGTTGGAGCTAACGCAATTATTTGAATTTCGATTTCAAAATTTGAGAGAATGTTTATTATTGTGTACTATCTGATAATGCAACATCGATTGCAGAATCGATTTCTCGAAAGTTTCACACTGAGATGATCCTTTAAGCAGCTGCTGTAAGCAGTAAATACAGACAGTCCTACCAACTTAGCAAAATACATTTTTTGAAAACATGAATTAACCGGAGAACTTAATTCAAATTTCCTGGTGCTTTTCTGTCACAATGTTCATACAAATGTAAATTATATTATGAAACAATTGCTTTCTTCTGGAATTGAAATAATCCAAGATTACTTTCATACCCTATACTGTTTTTAGAAATAAAAGGAACAGTCTTTTTTCAAATAATATATTATTTGTTTCTAAATAGAATATGAAAAGTTTTATAAAACAGCCTTAACCTCAGTAATGTTTAAAACTAAATGAAGCCTATGGTTTTCAATATCAAATCAACATCTCAGTAATAATACTTTGGTCTTATAGCCATAAGTACATATTTGAGGGAGTAGAATTCTCCACGCCAGGTACGCCACACTACGCCTCTGCCTTCCTGACTTTTTGGATATTCTCCTCCTAAATATATACCGTTCAGAGTGCTGTAAGTAAAATATAATAGGTGAATAATTTAATGTCAAACATAATTTTATTTGAAAACTCCATATGTTATAAATTCATTCATAACTATGAAAAAGACGTGTATTACCTGTCATAACAATTCTTATACCACCAAGCTCCCTTAGAATATACTGCACAGTTACCACTGCTTTTGTCATTATCACTATCTTTAGTGGAGAATTTTGAACCGCTATGATAAGAAAACGAGTCGCCCGCCGTGCCTGAATATTGTCCAAGCGCAATTAACTCATACTTATCTTGAGCATTGCCTATAGCGAAACTCTCGTACTTGGCAATACTTTTCTGATTTTCAAAATCTACTAATTGAATCCAAAGCTGATGAGATCGCGAATGAGTCAATGCATGTATTTTATCCAAGCCGAGAAAGAAATTGGCATTCAAGTTGCCGAAACCGTGTTCATACTCAATCCACCCACGATAGAAGTCGGTGTCGTTGCTTTGTCGACGTTGAATTATAGTCCATGGTTCACCGCGATTGGGATCGCGTAGGCAATAAACATTGAAAGGGTGATGAAGAAATTCAGGCAGATAAAGTTCATAAACGCCACTCTCTGCATATTTCCCGTTTTCTTGACGCATCGCTTCGGTACAAGAAGATGGTTTCTTGGTTGCAGGTGGCACAGATTCCTGACTCTTCTTTATTTCCTTTATTTCACGGACAAGCTGCTCTTTCATTGCCATTAATTCGCCTTGCATACTAAGGAATAAAAAACTACTGTTAAGTCTTTTTAATACTCTATGATACAAAAATATATTACTTACACGTTGTTGACCGCGCTCTTCAATAAATCCTCATCACAAGGGTTGGCGAGAAATGGCTAAGTGAATTGCACAAGAATATAAAAATTAAAATTTAGTTTATTTTATTAAATTTAAAAATGAAAATACCGCTACATTAGCACTACTTTGAATAGATGCCGAACAACCCGGAATACAAAAGATGCCCACACGAAATGGACACGAAGATCAAACATTGCGCCATTCTCCACAATTTCAGTCGAACTGAATGCGAAAGTGATGACTGTGTCTTAAATACTCGTTTTCGAGTGAAGAATTGTCTTGTTTTTATCAATTAATTACTCGGCTGAGGCGGTGATTTGGTTATTAAATTTGTGTATATATGTGGCGACACCCACATTAAACATATCTTCAAATTTATTTAATTCATGCATTCACAGGTTAATACTAAGTTCATTTATATTAGTACAACTAAAGGTTAAGTTATCCTACATTCTACTTTACATTGTTATCCTAAGAGTTACAGTACTTCTTTCTCTTTTACATACATTAATTAAGCTATAATAATACATTACATATTGACAGCAGCATCACCTGATGCTTGTCGATCACCGTTATGTAAATAAGCATATAAGATATTAAACTCTAAGCTAAGCATGTCAGTTGGGTTTTGGTTACCACGTCACCCAGACGTGTATTAATAAACTAGTACTCCACAATTGGTGACCCCGACGCGGACTTTAGCGGTCACCTTGAATCAACAGCAAGCGGCCCGTTACCAATAGCGGACCATACCACTGAAGGTGACACGAGGCTAAAGTCACACCACACAACCATCATCTAGCAGCGTTTTGTACAACCAGTACAACATTTCGTAACTATTTTTTGATATTTTCTATATTTATTAATTAAATATTATCCGAAATGCCTGCCGACGATGATACGCCACGCCTACCGAAGCCTTCCATGTTCCTGGGAAATAATTTCAGCCCTGCGACAATACGTGTTCCAAGCTTCAACCAAGACAGGCCAGCCCTCTGGTTCGCGCAATTAGAATCACAATTCCGCAATCACAACGTCACGAGCGAGGCGGACAAATTCCACCACACGATTCCGTTGATAGACACGCGCATAGCTGCCGACGCTGAGGACATCATTTTATATCCGCCAGTCGACAAACCCTATCAGCGTTTAAAGACCACACTAATTGCTTGCTATTCTAAGTCGAGAGAAGCAAAAATCTTACAACTTCTGGACGGTGAGTGCCTCGGCGACAGAACGCCCTCCCAACATCTGCGACACCTTCGAAGTTTAGTTCCAGACATAGACGAAGAAGTATTAAGAGCAAGGTGGCTCTCACATCTCCCCGACCAAATGCGCGCATGTTTGGTTGCACAACGCACGGCCGAGCTACAACCGTTAAGCGAAGCCGCAGATCGTTTACACGACGTTCTTCAACCTTCTCAAGGGCATAATATAGCTGCAACATCGCTTACGACAACCCACGACTCAAATTTTACAGCCGTAGAGCAACAACTTGCTCACATCACGAGAAGTCTTCAGAAGCTTTTAAACACCCATCAGACAACTGGACGAAAACGGTTTCGTTCACAACGCATCAACAGAAGCAGATCGGTTTCTCCTGCCATGTCCACCAGTAAAACCTGCTGGTATCACAAAAAGTTTGGCAACCTGGCACAAAAATGCACACCTGATTGCCAACAAGCGGGAAACGCAGCAGAGAGACGTTAGCGGCGGAAAGCGCCTCTCTCCCACCATCGTACCGCCTCTTCATCACGGACCGCCACTTAAACACACAATTTCTAGTGGACACAGGCTCCGAAGTCTCAGTCTACCCTCACAAACAGGCAACTAACACGAAGATGGCGACCGGCTACCAACTCATCGCAGTTAACGGAACACCCGTTAATACTTATGGTGTCGTAACAATCGCTTTAAACGTCGGCCTTCGCAGAGCGCTAACATGGCGTTTCATACTGGCAGATGTGTCCAATCCAATCATTGGCGCCGATTTACTTTCACACTACGGCATCCTCGTCGACCTCAAAAATCAACGACTCATCGACGAAACCACACGACTGTGCACCTCAGGTACAACTAAAAACGTGACTGTGCAGTCGATCAAACTCCAACAGCCGAATCAATCATCAGGATATTGGCAACTGCTTGCCGAATATCCTAAGATTACACGTCCCGATGGTGAACCCAGGCAAATTTCACATACAACGCAACATCACATCAAGACAACACCTGGCGTTCCAGTCAGTAGTCGTGCTCGGCGATTAGCTCCCGAACGCCTAAAAATCGCAAAAGCTGAGTTTCAAAAGATGATCAACCTGGGCATTGCAAGACCATCAGATAGCCCTTGGTCATCACCTCTACATCTGGCGCCCAAAAAGAGTGGCGAATGGCGCCCATGTGGCGATTACCGTCGCCTCAACGAACGTACCATACCAGATCGGTACCCAGTTCGATGCTTAGAAGATTTCACTGCAAATTTACACGGTACAGCTTGCTACTCAACTATCGACCTAATTCGTGCCTTCAATCAAATTCCAGTAGCTGAAGAAGACGTTCACAAAACGGCTATAATTACACCGTTTGGTCTCTTCGAGTTTCCATTTATGACTTTCGGACTCCGCAACGCAGCTCAGACCTTTCAACGCTTCATCGATGAGGTAACTCGAGATCTACCTTTCGTTTTCGCATACATCGATGATCTACTGGTCGCATCTGCTAACGAAGCAGAGCACAAACAACATTTGCGTATCGTCTTTCAACGCCTTCAACACTATGGCTTAGTAATCAACACAACAAAAACATGTCTAGGTCTCAAACAAATCGAGTTCCTAGGGCATACAATTTCCGCCCATGGAATAAAACCACTTCCGGAACGAGTCAAAATCATTATCGACTATCCTCGTCCTTCAACAATCACCAAGCTACGCAACTTCATTGGAACAATAAATTTTTACCGCAAATTTATTAAAAACGCAGCAAACTTACTCGTACCACTCAACACGCTACTGGAAGGTCCTAAAATCAACGGAAAAACTCCAATAAACTGGACAACATCGCTTGAAAACGCATTTTTAAACTGCAAGAAAGCTCTTGCTAACGCAACTCTCTTAGCGCACCCGGACAACAATTCCGAGTGGGCCATCTTTTCAGACGCATCTGAATGTGGAATAGGTGCCGCACTTCAGCAACGTATTGGCGAACATTGGCAACCGCTTGCATTCTTTAGCCGCAAACTTGCACCATCTGTTCAAAAACGATCAACCTACGATCGTGAACTCAACGCAATCTACGAAGCAGTCAAATATTTCCGTCATATTTTTGAGGGACGACACATCGCAATCTACACAGATCACAAGCCCTTAATGCACGCATTCAAACAGAAGCCCGAACGCGCTTCAC
The DNA here is from genome assembly GCF_023373825.1 of Bactrocera dorsalis. Lineage (NCBI taxonomy): Eukaryota > Metazoa > Arthropoda > Insecta > Diptera > Tephritidae > Bactrocera > Bactrocera dorsalis. The sequence goes on from NC_064303.1 coordinate 89,732,243, forward strand.
CATGGCAATTTCGACGACTTGATTATATCGGTCAGTTTACCACCGATATACGGCACATATCCGGTTCCAGCAATATCGTTGCGGACGCCTTATCTCGAGTCGATGCCATTCACACAGCAGTTACATCCGAAGAACTTGCACGCGCTCAAAATAACGATGCAGAACTTCAACAACTACTCAACAGCTCGAATACATCATTAGAGCTACGCAAAATCAACAGCAATACTACGGACATTGCTATATACTGTGACATATCTACGGGTACAGCACGCCCGTTCGTTCCACAACAACTAAGACGGCGAATCTTCGAGACTCTTCATTCAGTCTCACATCCTGGTCGCCGAGCTACAAGACGCCTTATCACACAAAGATATGTTTGGCCATCAATCAACAAGGATTGCATCACATGGACCAAAGCATGTATTCAATGTCAACGCAATAAAATTTCACGTCATACATTTTCACCCATCGCAACATTCCAGCCACCTTCGCGTCGATTTGAACATATTCACATAGATTTGGTGACACTCCCGCTTTCAAAAGGACACACCAAATGTCTCACAATAATCGACCGATTCACACGCTATCCAGCAGCCGCACCACTTATTGACGGCACAGTTGACCGAGTAGCACATGCACTCATGCAAACTTGGATTTCCTACTTTGGAGTCCCACTTCGAATAACAACCGACCTTGGAGGACAATTCGAGTCAGATCTTTTCAGGAAGCTCGCTGATCTCCTTGGTTTCAAACATCAACGAACAACGAGTTATCACCCACAATCAAACGGACTTATCGAACGCTTTCACCGTCAACTCAAATCATCCCTTCTTTGCCACAACGATAGTTGGTACGATGCACTTCCTGCAGTTCTCCTAGGAATACGAGCTGCATTCAAAGAAGACGTCCAAGCCACACCAGCAGAAATGGTTTTTGGTGAGCCAGTCAGACTCCCGGGTGAGTTTTTAACACCATCTAATAAAACAATCGAAGCACCTGAACTCGTTAAAACGCTAAGAAAAGCGTTTCAAAATCTAACGCCTACGCCAGCTTTTCGTCATAACCGAGAGAAAATCTTCATTTCCAAGGATCTCGCAAATTCAACGCACGTTTTTATTCGAAACGACAAAGTCAAGCAATCATTTTCATCACCATATGATGGACCATTCCCTGTTATGGACAGACATGAAAAATACTACAAAGTACTACTATATGGAAAACCTGCACACATATCCATCGATCGCCTAAAACCAGCTTATCTTTGTAGTGACGATATCGAGCATCTACAATCCAATTCGTCTGGAAATAAATTAAGCAACAGAACTACCAGCGACACGAATCCTGATCTTTCTATTACAATGCAAAGAAGTCAAAAAAGAGTGCGCTTCAAAATACCTTCATAATTCAAAAAAATTCTTGCTAATTTTCTTTTTTCCCGCAGGGGAGATATGTGGCGACACCCACATTAAACATATCTTCAAATTTATTTAATTCATGCATTCACAGGTTAATACTAAGCTCATTTATATTAGTACAACTAAAGGTTAAGTTATCCTACATTCTACTTTACATTGTTATCCTAAGAGTTACAGTACTTCTTTCTCTTTTACATACATTAAATAAGCTATAATAATACATTACATATTGACAGCAGCATCACCTGATGCTTGTCGATCACCGTTATGTAAATAAGCATATAAGATATTAAACTCTAAGCTAAGCATGTCAGTTGGATTTTGGTTACCACGTCGCCCAGACGTGTATTAATAAACTAGTACTCCACATATATACATACATATGTACTTATTCGTCGAAACTTTTTATATAAATAATATAAAAAGTAAAAAATACTGTTAAATCTTATTGATACTCAATATTATAAGAATACTATAAGAATATTATAAGAATTACCACAGATTTTAATTATCTAATTTCAAGCTCAAAGCTCAACCTAATTGACCGCTCTCTTCAATAAATCATGGTCACGAAGATTGGCATTTCAAATGAATTGTACAAGAATAGAAAAATTAAAATGAATTTATTTTATTATCTTTAAAAGGAAGACAAATACCGCTACATTGGCGCTACTTTAAATAGCTGCCGAACCATTCCCAGAATTCAAAAAATTCCCACACAGAATAGATAAGAATACTGGGTTTGTCCGGAAAGACGTAGAACTGAGTTGATTAAATATAATTTAATGAACCAAATCGTTACAATACTTTAAAAATTAACCAAATGGGCTCCTTCTGCGTGTATGCAGCGCTGCCGAAGGAAATCAGTCCTATTACTTTCCGGGCGAACCCTGTATCTGCCGGAAATGTCTGTCCTTAGCGAAGTTGTTTATTGCTTTACAGGAGTTCAAGGAGTTGATGCGTAAAAAGCTTTTTGGATTCCTGCAATATAAAAAAACTCTCATGGGCTCTGGTATTTCACTGTTTTCGAAAGCAACATCTCTTAAATTTGTCGTTCGTTTTTAAGCCTATTTTTTGTTATTATTTTATTTTTCATAATAACATATCGCTAGAAATGTGGTTGATGCCACGTTCACGTCCTAGTTCTTTAACCTTACATAGAGTACGGTTAAAAAATCCTTATCATTAGATTTGATGTGCATGGCAATGAATCGGTTTTGTATTTATTGCAAACAAGTCCTCATAAGATTTTACCAGTTTTGAAAACAAAACTATGTATTTCAGTTGAGATATAAAATGTCATTCATGAATTTATGAGTTTAAATAACCCAATTCTGATCACCAAAACGCAGAGGTACACAACCAGGAAATACCTTGTTGAAACCACATATTGGCCACATGATATCATCCGTCAATTGGTTCATGAGGAGTAGTCATCTTGTAGAATTATTTAACCGGTTCTCCGGCCTCACTATCGATACCTCTTCCATCATACCGTGAGGAACGCAGATATTTAAAGCGTAGTTTTGACAATTCAAGACAAGTGCACAAGAAATACTTCTTTTATTCTCTGGTACCTTGCTCTAGTGCCAATAAGAATTTGATGTACTTCCGCTCTACTGTTTTGCAAATGACTTTCCAACCAGGTAGCTCATTCTGTCGGGTTTTAAATTGTGTTAATCTTGCTTCTATCCAGATCGTCGTATAGACAATGCATGGGTTTGTCGATCGTCCACTATTTCATTGCCCTTGATGCCCTTGTGGCCTGCCACTCAGTAGAAGTGATGTTAGTGAAATTGCTTGTTTCTATGAACACTTTCCACTGCTGCCCTTCACCCCAAAACACTTCCGGACGATATGCAATACGAGGTTACTGCCTTGATTGCTGCTTGGCGTCTACATAGATATGGACTCTCGAATTTATTGCAGCTGCATTAAAGGCCAGCTCCCCGGTTATTGCGATAGCTCAGCTGGAAGTATACTGCAGTGGACCGGCAAGTTAAAGGACCGCCTTGGCTCTAATTTATCTACCTACCACTTTGTTATAATTTTAAGTCAAATAATAACAGTTTCGGTTTTACCTCCACAAAGATGCTCTTTCAGTGCTACTTAACCACTTTCCAGTCATATTTAAAACTAATAACTAAATTACCACAGATTATAATTGTCTTCACAAATTTCACATATGTATCTTTCACTTTTGTATATTTGTAAGAAATTTCACAGAGATATGGTGACAATGTTTATCATATACTTATTAATTATATATATTTCGTGGTGTCTGAAAAACTTTATTGAAAAGAAGCCACATTCCCATGAGGTATTCGCTATTAACCGAAATTATTAACCGATTTTCTCTTTTCTAAAACAGATACGATTATAAATGTTATAGTCACATTTATACGTGATTTCATTCTTTTATCTCTCTATAAAAATTTAATCATTTTTTTTTTTATTATTTGGAAATGGAATCATGCATTCTGGATTTGTATTAAAATCATTTTATAAGTACTTTAATTTTCCAATTTTGGTCACTCCAACACTCAACTTAGTTAAATTTATAATTACCACAGGTTGGGAATTGATTTGCAATGAAACGCAACAATTCACTGCGTACAAAATATGCCCAAAAATTATGCACAAATATTGAAAACGAAGCGACATTTTCTATGACTGTAGCTTGACTGAAAGTTAACGTTTTCTGCGTATGTGAGGAAAGCAGCGCTTCAAATGTTATTCAGTCTCGGCTAAACTCGAGATAACAAATCACTAACACATAAATATACGTACGTATACAGGGTTTGTCCGGAAAGTAATAGGGCTTCCGCCGCAACTGTACTTCGGAGCGTGCCCTATACCAAACCTCGAACCTCTGCCATAACTTCAGATATTGAAGAAATTTTACAAAATATTTAGGCAAAGTCAGCGACACTTATGTATAACGATACTAAAATGTCGCTGCCTAATCGACACTGGTGTCGTTTCACTTAAGGGGGGAGTAAGGTATTTTTTTTATTTTTGCTTTTCTTTTTATTTTTTGTTAATGTACAATATCTTAAGATGATTCTGTGAAAATTTGAGAGCAATTAACGGTGATATACACAAATTTACGGAGATATACTGTGTCTGTGAATCTTTAAACGTGTTTTTTCCACAACTCACGTTTTCAAAATCGGTGCCCCTCATAACTTCAAAACTACTGCACCGATCCTTTTGAAATTTTAAACACTATTTCTGTATATATTTTACGAAGTAACGCTGGAGAGCTTGTTTTTGTTCATAATTTTGATTTCGCAATAACAAATTAGCCGATATTTTCCTAAAAAATTGTGTTTTTCACTTCAAAGTCTTCAAAAATTCAAAAATTGGAATTTCAAAAAAACCCTTACGGCATTACCTGGGGCAAACTATTATCTATCGAATGAACTTTCATTTTTTGATTTCGGATGATCCAGCAACGAGTTATGAGGGGCACCGCAATTCAACTTTTTTTTGAGACCCGTCCGGACAATTGCTTTCATTGCCGTATTTTTTAATATTTCTTTGTAAAAAATTGATAAGACGTTTTTCAAATGTCATACTTCAATATATCATTGGTTGGATTAATAAATTTTAACTGTGTCGTCAGGAAAAAATCACAAAAACATGGCTTTTTTCGTATGATTTGATGATTTTGGAAGAGGTAGCCTATGAAGACCGTGCTGGGAGACCTACGACTTCGATAAATACCGAAAATGTGACTCGAGTGGGCAAAGTTTTGAACTCAAATCATCGTCTAAGTATACATTTAATAGCACAAATGTTAAATTTATCAAAATCTGTAGTTCAGGATATTGTGACGGAGTACTTGACCATGTGCAAGGTGTACGCGCAGATGGTCCCATCTCAGGTGACGAGTTATGGATCTTTGAGTGTGATCCCGAGACTAAGAGGCAATCTTCCGAGTGGCAGAGAGCATCCAAGCAGCATGCATCTCGGCTCACAGAGCTATTCCGGAGAATGCCTTCCGTGACGCCTTCAGTGCATGATAGTTTTTAAAGAGTTGTAACGATTAGTTCAATAAATTTTATTTAATTTTTGGACTGATTATATTACTTTCAGAACAAGCCCTGTATTATAAAAAGTTCTAAAGAGCTCAACTGTCGCAAGAGATCAAAAAGATAATTCGGAAGTTGGATCGAAATGAGCGGCAGTTGTTTACTTAAAGATCGGAAGCAAGACCGGAAAAAGTAAAAGAAAAATGCTTCTTTGGAACTAAATTTTGTTTTTTCCTCGAATTAAAATAATCTTTACTAAAAATATATGCGACAATAAGTTGCTTGCGTGATTTTCAGAAAAAAAAAATTAATTTTTTTAATTATTGCTAAGTAAAACATGCAAATTTTTAGACAACATATAGGCTCTTTGGCAAATGGGGAACTATTATTTAATGAGATACAAGTATAGCATTTTGAGTTAAGTAGCTTGTGTTAGTTTACAAAAATTGGATCGAAAATCATTGCGTGTGTTAATAAAGCATTATTTTTTTCAACCGTTGAAAGGATATTTGCCAAGTTGGAGAGAGGCGAAATGGGCACCGAGAACATTGAAAGCAGTACTGTTTGTGTGTTCTTTAATGGGAATAAAACCGAATTTTTGCGTCGGTGTGTGGCAATAGAAACATGGCTCCATCATTTCACACTGAAGTCCAGTCGACAGTCACTCTAGTGTACATTACGTTCACAAGCATAGAAAGACGAAAAAGTCGGCTGATAAGGTTATGGCATCAGTCTTTTACGATGCGCGTGGTATAATATTCATCGACTGATTACTGGGCCAGTTATAATCCATTACACTGCGTATTTGGTTGCAGTTCTATTCTACCATTAGCAATATTGAGCAATATTATTATTTTTGAGAAAGGATCAGTTTGAAATTGTACGCATATACTTCGTCGTTTTCGTTTAAATATTGCACTGCGTTGTGCAATGCTTCGAAAATATTTCTGTATATGTCAAATTACAATAGACCTTTTTATCAACACTGCAGTTATTATCATATTTTTCATATCTAACATCTGGTTTGTTATGACTGCAATTACGTCGTTTGCCCATAATCTAGCAAAGTTGTCGCATTGCCTTTACGACGTAAATAGCAATGACATTTTTTGGTATTAAAAATATCAGACTGGTGCGACTTAAAAACAAACTGCCTTGTTCAGGAAAAGGCGAACTTCCAAAAAAAAAATTACGATTTTACTTAAAAAAAACCGATTATTTTATATAATTGATCGTGTTAAATTTTTTTCGTGTATTTTTTCGAAAAATTCATTCAAAAACAAAAATAAAAAAAAAATGATCCCCAAAAGTCAATTTCTACAAAAGTTATGGCTATTTGAAAATAAAAAAGCCATTTTTTTGAAAAAATTCATAACTTTTTTGAAGTTGGACAAAAAAATTTTGAAAAAATTCTCAAAAGTGTTTTTCAAAGGGTAGAAAAGGATGGATAAGTTTAAGCAAAATCTAAAGGGGTCGGGTTCAAAAGTGGTCGATTTGGTATGGAATACCCCATACGCAGCGACGAGAAGTAATCGGTGGTGCGATGAACTGCGGCTGATAGTGATATTGATGATGTTTCCCTTGTTGCTGCTTTTGCTACACTTAAGGTTGATTCCCTTCCGTCGTTCCAAATCTTGGCTTTTAGTGTTATGTTCCTTCTTGTTTACAGGCCATTCCAATTAATTTTTCATTAGAAACTCTGGTCTAGAGCACCAATTCGTACTTACAAGATCCTGAGCGTTACAGCCGCGTGAAACGATGTCTGCAAGATTTTGTGCACTTGATACGTATTTCCAGCTAATGCCTTCTGATATTTCCTGAATTCCGATTGGCAACGAAGCAATTTAATGTCGCCGAATGAATGTTGAGCCACTTTGGCACAATCTCTGAATCAGTCCAAAAATATATGTTAGTGCAAAATTTTAATACCTTATCCTTGATTTTTTGCCAAGTCCTACTCAGTAACAGTGCTGCACACAACTCCAAACGAGGAAGCGATTGTGCTTTAATCGGTCCCACTTTAGATATAACAATAAGTAACGTATTATACTTTTGTAAGTGTCGTTTATATTAGAACGTACATAAATGCTGCACCATATGCACGCGTTGATGCGTCTGCGAAGCCATGAACTTCACAGCGAGAATTGGATGTTGCTTGTACATGACGAGGAACTTCGATTTTATTAATGAAATTTATATCGGCTTTAATCTGCAACCAAATGTTATGAAGATCGGGTGGTAGTGTTTCATCACATTCTAATCGGTGAATTCAAATTTCTTGCATTAATATTTTGCCACGTATAATAACGGGGCTCAGGATATCGAATATTTTGGAAATAATTAATAAAACAGATCGCTTTGTAACTAACTACATATCGGGTAATTCATAGCGATAACAAAGGGTGTCAGCTATAGGTTTCTATGACATACTTAAAACTTTGGTGACGTTTTTTTCAGTTGTTTTATTTACAACTTCGTTATAAGATGCGTCAGATAATTGTGTAGAATTCGAGTAGCATTATGTCAGAGAAAGATCATGAGAACGAAGAACTTATATAATTTCGATTTTTAGTTTTTGTAAGTTTTCAATTCTATCTGAACCAGTCAACAAATCGTCAACATAAAAACTTTCACGAACAGCAGACGAGGCTAGAGGAAAGGCAGCTTTATTGACATCAGCTTTATGAAATAATCTGCGAATGGCTAGGAAAGGTACAGAAGCCAAATCGTAAGTTGATCTTGTTCGTCAATCAAAAATTTCCGATACCTTTTTGATATATCGGCGGTTAATACGTAAGGATACAAACAAAATGAAAATAATGTGACAATTAGTTCTGGTTGAATGATTGCTCCAACCATGAGTATTTCATTTAGTGAATACTCAGAAGTGGTGCGCGTAGAGGCGTCGAATACAACCCGAAGCTTGGTCGTAGTACTTTGTGGACAGAGTAGATGATGTGGAATTATATAGTGCGAGCTATTGAAATCAAAGTTTTTTATGGCAAAATGAAAATAATGTGACAATTAGTTCTGGTTGAATGATTGCTCCAACCATGAGTATTTCATTTAGTGAATACTCAGAAGTGGTGCGCGTAGAGGCGTCGAATACAACCCGAAGCTTGGTCGTAGTACTTTGTGGACAGAGTAGATGATGTGGAATTATATAGTGCGAGCTATTGAAATCAAAGTTTTTTATGGCAACCATGTGCCCGAGTTCAATATATTATTTTATGAAATCCGCATACAAGAGCGAGAAATCTCTTTCTGGCATTGTGGAAAGAGTTGCCTAATATCCACGTCCATTATTTTTCACTTGAACATTTTCAATGAAATGTTTTTCGCATAAACGTTCTTTTTCGAACAATGTTGCTGCCTTTTCAGTAAAATTTTCAATTTCCCAAAAACGTTGAAGAATGGATGGGCGGGAATTTGTAAGCTTTTCAAAATTACCCACTACAATGCAAGCTAATTTGCTGGTTTGAAGGCCATTCCTGAAAGTTCTCGAAAAATATTTCGTCATTGAGCAATAAATCTATACGTTGCGGTTTGTAGAAGTATGGATCCACAAGCTGAAGTTTTCAGGAATATTCCATTTAGAAGTATTTATAAAACTATTAGGAATTTGTGTTGTAATCTTTTTAGTTATAACAAATTCCGATATACAAGTAAAAGCTCCAATACGAGATTTGATTTTCGCATTTACTGAATACTTTGAATTAGAACGAATATCTGAAATACATGAGTTTTCCTGATATGAGGAACACTTTTTAAACTGCAAACGCTTCGCTGTTTCTTCGGTGATGAAATTCAATTCGGAACGATAATAAATCTGATGAATTCCGGGGTTGATCGAAGGTATTCATTGCGTTTTTGGCTTTAAATTCGGTCAAAATAATGATGACGGTGAAAATTAATCGTCTCAGTACGCCTAAATATGACCAAATAGAACTCCCTGCTGACCGTCGCAACAAATTCATGAATATCGAAAAAACAAATGATCATCAACTTGATTTTTGTGCGGCTTTGGCTTTGTTGCGGCTTTATCGGGACGAGTGAGAGTGTTCAAAGGGTACGGAGCAAGAATGTGTTTCATACTCAAAATATCCACTAAAATCATCCGAACGGACTCGCAAGAGATGTCGAGCTCTCTTACCATCTCCCTAACACTTGCTTGACGATATACAATCACCATATTCTTCACTTTTTTATTATTTTCATCAGTTGAAGATCGTCCTTAACGACCATCTCTCGACTGTCTTTGAAGGCTGTGTACCACTCGTAGGCTTGTGTTTAGATAAAACTGAATCACCTTAAGCCTTTTCTAACATTAGCAATTTGTTTATTTATTGAGTTTATAATAGTTAAATAAATTGTTGAAATGACACGAAAAAAAGTACTGTACGATGTTCACGATTGCGGCCGTAATTTTGATCTGAAATAAAAATTTCATAAAGAAATTTCTCAAAATGGCGGTGGTTTAAACAAAAAGTATAGAATTTGGTCGTCTTTGTCGATAGTTCTTTGTAGGAAAAAAACGGAAGATCTCAAAAATGTTCTCTCCAAATTGGAACCAGATATCTTTACAACTCTTCCTTTGAGAGTGGAAACCGTTTCGAAAAATACCATTCTGAGAAAAAGACGTTTAAAGACTGGAGTTGCTCTGTTCACTTTCTACAAAAAACGCTGTAGCGACCATAATTATTTGAATTTCGACTTCAAAATTTCAGAGAATGTTTAATATACTTAATGTATACTATCCGATGCATGCAACAAAAAAAATCGATTTCTCGAAAGTTTCACACTAAAACGATCCCTTAAGCAGCTGCTGTAAACAAACTGGTTGACAGATCGTGCTCATAATTGGCATAGTAATTACAGACAGACCTACCAACTTAGCAAAATACATTTTTTTGAAATATGATTTAACCGGAGAACTTAATTAAAATATCCGGGTGCTTTTCTGTCACAATGTTCATACAAATGTAAATTATATTATGAAACGATTGCTTTCTTCTGGAATTAATATAATCCAAGATTACTTTCATTCCGTATACTGTTTTTAGAAATAAAAGAAACAGTCTTTTTTCAAATAATGTATTATTTGTTGCTAAAAAGAATATGCAAAGTTTCACAAAACATTATGCTAAGTTAAGTTTGTTTCAATAGGTTTAACGTCAGTAATGCTAAACACTTATGGAGGCTATGATTTTCAATAGCAAACGACCAACTCAGTGATAATACTTTGGTCTTATAGCCATATGTACATATTTGAGGGAGTAAAAAACTCCACGCCAGTGACTCCACTCTACGCCTCTGCCTTCCTGACTTTTTGGATATTCTCCTCCTAAATATAAACCGTTCAGGTTGCTGTAAGTAAAATATAATAGATGAATAATTTAATGTCAAACACAATTTTATTTGAAAACTCCATATGTTATAAATTCATTCATAACTATGAAAAAGACGTGTATTACCTGTCATAACAATTCTTATACCACCAAGCTCCCTTAGAATATACTGCACAGTTACCACTGCTTTTGTCATTATCACTATCTTTAGTGGAGAATTTTGAACCGCTATGATAAGAAAACGAGTCGCCCGCCGTGCCTGAATATTGTCCAAGCGCAATTAACTCATACTTATTTTGAGCGTTGCCTATAGTGAAATTATCGTACTTAGCAAAACGTTTCTCATTTTGAAAATCTTCCAATTGAAACCACAGCTCATGAGATCGTGAATGAGTCAATGCATGTATTTTATCCAAGCCGAGAAAGAAATTGGCATTCAAGTCGCCGAAACCGTGTTCATACTCAACCCAGTCGCGATAGAAGTCGGTGTCGTTGCTTTGTCGACGTTGAATTATAGTCCATGGTTCACCGCCATTGGGATCGCGTAGGCAATAAAAATTGAAAGGCTGTTGAAGAAATTCAGGCAGATGAAGTTCATAAACACCACTCTCTGCATATTTTCCGTTTTCTTGACGCATCGCTTCGGTACAAGAAGATGGTTTCTTGGTTGCAGGTGGCACAGATTCCTGATTCTTCTTTATTTCCTTTATTTCATGAAGAAACTGCTCTTTCATTGCCATTAATTCGCCTTGCATACTAAGGAATAAAAAATTACTGTTAAGTCTTTTTGATACTCTATAATACAAAAATATATTACTGCAGATTATACCTCTCTAATTTGAGGCTCAAGAGCTCCTCCACTTTGTTGACCGCGCTCTTCAATAAATCCTCATCACAAGGGTAGGCAAGAAATGGCTAAATGAATTGCACAAGAATATAAAAATTAAAATTTAGTTTATTTTATTAAATTTAAAAGGAAGACAAATACCGCTTTATTGGCGCTACTTTGAATAGATGCCGAACAACCCGGAATACAAACAATGCCCATACAAAATGGACAAAAAGATCAAACGATGCGCCATTCTCCACAATTTCAGTCAAACTGAATGCGAAATTGATGATTGTGTCTTAAATACTCGTTGTCGAGATAAGAATTGTCTGGTTTTTATCAATTAATTACTCGACTGAGCGGGTGATTTGGTTATAAAATTTGTGTATATATTCATAATATAAAAAGTAAAAAATACTGTTAAATCTTATTGATACTCAATATTATAAGAATAGATTACCAGAGATTTTAATTATCTAATTTCAAGCTCAAAGCTCAACCTAATTGACCGCTCTCTTCAATAAATCATGGTCACGAAGATTGGCATTTCAAATGAATTGTACAAGAATAGAAAAATTAAAATGAATTTATTTTATTAAATTTAAAAGGAGGACAAATACCGCTACATTGGCGCTACTTTAAATAGGTGCCGAACAATTCCCAGAATACAAAAAATTCCCACACAGAATAGATAAGAATACTGGGTTTGTCCGGAAAGACGTAGAACTGAGTTGATTAAATAAAATTTATTGAACCAAATCGTTACAATACTTTAAAAATTAACCAAATGGGCTCCTTCTGCGTCTATGCAGCGCTGCCGAAGGAAATCAGTCCTATTTCCTTCTGCATCTGCCGGAAATATCGGTCTTTAGCGAAGTTGTTTATTGCTTTGCAGGAGTTCAAGGAGTTGATTCGTAAAAAGCTTTTTGGATTTATGCAATATGAAAAAAACTCTCATGCGCTCTGGTATTTCACTTTTTCGAAAGCAACATCTCTTAGATTTGTCGTTCATTTTTAAGGCTCTTTTTGTTATATTTTTATTTTTCATTATAACATGTCGCTAGAAATGTGGTTGATACCACGTTCACGTCCTAGTTCTTTAACCTTACATAGAGTACGGTTAAAAAATCCTTATCATTAGATTTGATGTTTTTGAAGGTCTTCCATTTAGAGCCATTTTTAAGCATGGCAATGAATCGGTTTTGTATTTATTGCAAACAAGTCCTCATAAGATTTTAACAGCTTTGAAAATACGGAGTTTATTTCAGTTGAAATATAAAATATCATTCATGAATTTGTGAGTTTAAATAACCCAATTCTGATCACCAAAACGCAGAGGTACACAACCAGGAAATACCTTGTTGAAACCACATATTGGCCACATGATATCATCCGTCAATTGGTTCATGAGGAGTAGTCATCTTGTAGAATTATTTAACCGGTTCTCCGGCCTCACTATCGATACCTCTTCCATCATACCGGGAGGAACGCAGATATTTAAAGCGTAGTTTTGACAATTCAAGACAAGTGCACAAGAAATACTTCTTTTATTCTCTGGTACCTTGCTCTAGTGCCAATAAGAATTTGATGTACTTCCGCTCTACTGTTTTGCACATGACTTTCCAAACCAGGTAGCTCATTCTGTCTCGTTTTAAATTGTGTCAATCATGTTTCTATTCAGATCGTCGTGTAAACAATCCATGGGTTTCTCAATGTTGATCACGTTTTTGGTGTAAGCCGTACACCATTCTTGGCCATCTCGTCCACTATTTCCTTGCGCTTGATGCCCTTGTGGCTTGTCGCTCAATAGAAGTGAAGTTAGTGAAATTGCTTGTTTCTGTGAACACTTTCCACTGCTGCCTTCACCCCAAATCACTTCTGGACGATATGCAATACAAGGTTATTTCTTTGATTGCTGCTTGGCGTCTACTTAGATATTGACTCTCAAATTTATTGCAGGTGCATGGAAGGCTCCCCGGTTATTGCAAAAGCTCAGCTGGAAGTATATTGCAGTGGTCCGGCAAGTTAAAAGACTGCCTTGGATCTAAATTATCTACCTATCACTTTGTTATACTTTTAAGGTCAAATAACAACAGTTTCGGTTTTACCTTCACAAAGCTGCTCTTTCAGTGCTACTAAGTTACCAAAGGTCATAATCGTCTTCACAAATTTCACACACATATTTATCTTTCACTGTATATTTGTAAGAAATTTCACAGAGATATGGTGACAATGTTTATCATATACTTATTAATTATATATATTTCGTGGTGTCTGAAAAACTTTATTGAAAAGAAGCCACATTCCCATAAGGTGTTCGCTATTAACCGAAATTATTAACCGATTTTCTCTTTTCTAAAACAGATACGATTATAAATGTTAGAGTCGCATTCATACTTGATTTCATTCCTTTATCTCTCTATAAAAATTTAATAATTTTTTTTATTATTTAGAAATGGAATCAGGCATTCTGGATTTGTATTAAAATAATTTTATATTTTAATTTTCCAATTTTGGTTATTCCAACACTCAACTTATGTAAATTTGTAATTACCACGGGTTGGGAGTTGATTTGCAATGAAACACAACAATTCACTGCGCACAAAATATGCCCAAAAATTATGCACAAATATTGAAAACGAAGCGACATTTTCTATGACTGTAGCTTGACTGAGAGTTCTGCGTATGTGAGGAAAGCAACGATTCAAATGTTATTCAGTCTCAGCTAAACTCGAGATAACAAATCACTTACACATTAATATACGTACATACACAGGGTTTATCGGGAAAGTAATAGGACTTCCGCCGCGAATGTTCTTTGGAGCGTGCCCAATACCGTTGCTTTGTCGACGTTGAATTATAGCCCATAGTTCTCCGCCATAAGGATCACGAAAGCAATAAACATAGAAAGACTGGTGGAGATATTCAGGCAGAAAAAGTTCATAAACGCCACTCTCTGCATATTTCCCATTTTCTTGACGCATCGCTCCGGTGCACGTTGCTCGTTTCTTGGTTGCAGGTGGCTGTAGGAGCCCAATAATAAATTAATGTCCAGTTAACAAATTGATTTTATTTAATTTAAGTTTTCTTTACACTTTTAACCCTGCATTACTAACCTCAAATCATGTCGCATGGTTACTAACCATGGGTCTTATCGACCCTCATTTGTATTATCTTTTAAAATCGTTTAAACTTATAAATTGCTAAAACGTATACGTCTTTTAGTATATTGTAGTATTTTATTGTTAAATTTATAAAATGATGTGTTAAAAAATTAATTTATATATTTAAATTGAAATTAAGTTTGTATTCATTGCAACATAGCTAAAAAGTGAAAAAAAAGTTATCCAGCTAGATTCCGCATAAAATGATAAGTTTTAAAGATATTGACTTCAAATAAAGTGCAATTGAAACCTGAAATATAAAAGTAAAATGTTAAAAAGAAAAATTGGAATGACTAATGTAAAAATTTTTCAATTATGTAATCTAATCGACCCAGGGTATTTTTTAAAACAATTTTTTATGCATAATATTTTACATGATTCTTATTCTTATTGTTTATAAACGTTTAAATATGTACAAATTTAGATTACACATATATCTTGCGTTAAAAAATATTCTTTATTTTTTGTTAATTTAAAAAGTTTGCGTGTCTGGGTCGATTCGACCCTAAGGTTAGTAATGGAGGGTTAATACTCCTAATGGTTTACTAATAATGCCTTAATATAATATTATGCTAGCACCGGTTTTCATACCCTCTTGTGCCTAATTTTCTCATTAGCTATGTAAGCTTGTGCGTATATGCTTACGAGGGCGTAGGTATGATATACGTATGTTTGTTCGTTTGTATAGACACATGTACCTGCTGGCAAAGTGCAAGCGAAAATGAGAACATAAAAAAATGCAATTATGTACAAATCATAGAAAACCGTAACATATGTTAGCCTAATTCATGGTCACGGTCATCCGATTTTGCGCAGTGACATGCTTCTGACCAAACATGTGAAATGCGTAATGGTGCAATTTTATGGACTGCTCTCCTTATAATCCCTTTTGTCGTTTTAATATCCACAACCCTGTTTTTGCCATCTGAACGAGGAACGATTTCGATAATTCTACCAAGTGACATATGTCGTGAGGGCAAGTTGCATTCATGGATGACGACCATTTGTCCAATTTCGATGTTGATTTCCGGTTTCAACCACTGAGAGCGTTGTTGTAGGCTAAGAATATAGTCGTGTGACCATATGTTCTTGAAACGCTGATTCAATTACGTCACCCGCTGCCATTGCGTTAACAAAGATAGTGTGTTCACATTGATAGCTTTATCTGGCATCGACAGTAATGATGTCCCAATCAATAGATGAGCCGGAGTTAGAGCTTCGCCATCATTGAGGTCATTTGAAAGCGGTGCCAGCGGGCGAGAGTTCAAAATAGCTTCTACTTTAATTACGACGGTCTGAAGTTCTTCATACGACAGGTGTGCGTTTGAAATGTTTTTTAGCAAAATGGATTTCATCGATTTCCCTGCCGCCTCCAATAAAGCAAAACTTAAAACCAGTGTTGGTGCTATAACTAGTGATGTCATCAGTAGCCGCTTGATTGAAGAATTGTTGATGAAGATCCCTCAATTTGGGTTGAGCGCCAAAGAAATTTGTTGCGTTGTCACAGTAAATGCGTTGAGTTATGAGATATAAAATTGTTAGTAGAAAGGTCGGATACTAATTCTGCATGTATGGCTTTGGATGCGAAACATACGAAGATTGCTATGTATGTTTTGTATGGAGCTCTTCCACGAAGACCATAAGTTGTACTGAAAGGGCCGCAAAAGTCAACGCCGCTAACTAGAAATGGGCGTTGCGTTTGCGAATGATTGGCAGGAATATCCGCCATAATTTTAGCCATTAATGTAGGTTTATAATGAAAACAGAGCACGCAATTTCGAACGATTTTCCTTACGATTTCGCGAGCATTTATAACCCAGATTCACTCACGCAAGAGATTTATTAAAACCTTTGGACCAGCATGTAAATTCTTCCGATGAAGATGTTCTATGTACAAAGATGTAAATCGATGATCTATTGAAAGAAGTGCAGGAAATTTTGCGTCAATTTGACCTCACTACTTGAATAAAAACTCGTAACTTATACTCAATACTTTGTTTTAATTTTTAATTCAAATAATTCCATATTCATTTTAACTTCAGCACGCTGCTCGTTCTGTGCTACTAAATCACTTTCACCAACCACACCAAACCGTTTTTTTCCTGGAAATATCCACTATTGAATCCTTTCAGGTTTTTCTTCGTCCCTAATTCGTCAATTTTGCCTGTTTACACACCCATTGAAATGGAAATGAGCCTCATCACTGAACAAAGTTTGGTTCGAAAACGTTACTGGCGTATACACTCCTTATGCGGTTATAGTCGAGTTAACAACAGTCTCCCTTTTGGTTTTTCCAACGGGGTGGAGGTCTTCCTCTTCCTCTGCTTCTCTCGGCTGGTACGAATACTTTCAGAGCGAGAGTGATTTCGTCCAACATGACCTAGCCAGCGTAGCTGTTGTCTTATAATTCGCGGATCAATGGCAATGTCGTCGTATATTTCATACAGCTCGTCGGTTCATCGAATGCGAAAAAAACTTGTAACGTCGACTCATCAGATGTCGTCATCGTCCATGTCTTTGCACCATATGTATAACACATATAGACGGGGAAAATGAGTGAACAAAACACTTTTCAGACGGTTTTGCATTCGTTTGACTTAGTACTGTTTGCATATGCGACGAAGCCGAACACCAGCAAGCAAAAAATATAGCATGTTTTGGCTGATTTTGCTAATTCTAGTCTGATAGATCGAGAAAATATGGAAACATTTGTTGTTCGTTTTTCTCGCTAAAGCTCAAGAAAAGCTAGATCGTTATAGCTGATTTTAAGATTGAAATGTATAGTAAGAAAATATGGAATAACAAAATCTATATACTCATATTTAAAAATTATTGCTTAGTCTCACTAAAGCTCGAAAATGGCTTCACCGATTGGCTAATATTGGTCTTGAATTATATGTGGGGTTCCAGAGAAACATTTCTGAAGCATCCATAACAGTATTTGTAATTTCACAACCATCGCATGCCTTGTGATCGTGCTCTTTTTTTGTGTTGACCTTTCGTGATAGTGACATACAAGTATTACTGCTAAGTGCACGAGATCTATTCTCACTTTGATTAATTCGATTTTACGATGCCAAGGAGAATATGACCTGACTTAGGACGTCTCAGTCACTTAAATTTGCGCACAGCCGCGTTCTAGCCGCTCTGATAAGCAGAGAGAGACAAATCGAGAAAATAGTCGTATTTCAATGCCAGAATTACGATTTCAATGAGTCACAATGAAGTAGATAAACTTAGAAGAAATGGGTTCGTGCACATCAAACATAACAGCAGCGGGCAAGACATAATGAAATTGAGAAATTCCGCAGACGCAGTGCTCTTGTGATCCTGGAACCAGGATCTGGCAATAGATTTTTGTGTCGACAAATCGGTATCATTTGGAAAAATGAAATAATTTTTTAATATTTCAAGACGTAACAGTGATGAATATAGTAGATTATATTGCCCTGAAGCCAAAATAAAACTGCCACAGTTAGTCTCTTCACCAGATTTTTTACGTCACGAAGGAACAAATTTATCCAGAGTTCTATCGAAACAACACAAAAGTACAATATAAATACACATTACTTAAATACATTATAATATACTTAGTCAAATCTGATGAATACCGTGGTTGATCGATGGTATTCATTGCGCTTTTGGCTTTAAATTCGGAAACAATAGTGGCGATGGTGCATTATAATCGTCTCAATACGACCAAATAGAACTCCTTGCTGACGGCTTTATCGGGACGAGTTGAACAAGAACGTGTTTCATACCCAAAATATCCCCCAAAATCATCCGAACGGACTCGCAAGAGATTTCGGGCTCTCTTGCTACCTCTCTAACACTTGCTTGACGATATTCAATCACCATATTCTTCACTGTTTTATAATTTTCATCAGTTGAAGATCGTCCTAAACGAGGCATGTCTTCGACCATCTCTCGAATGTCTTTGAAGGCTTTGTACCACTCGTAGGCTTGTGTTTTGATAAAACTGAATCACCTTAAGCCTTTTCTAACATTTGCAATTTGTTTATTTATTGAGTATATAATAGTTAAAAAAGTTTTTGAAATGGCACGTAAAAAAATGTAATTTATGATATCCACGCTTGTGGCCGTAATTTTGATCTAAAATATAAATTTCAAAAAGGAATTTGACAAAATTCTGAAAAAAACGCGTTCAAAGATTGGAGTTGCTCTGTTCCCTACACTGTTCCCTTTCTACAAAAAGGGCTGTAGCGACCGTAACAATTTGAATTCTGATTTCAAAACTTGAGAGAATGTGTATTATAGCGTATATTATCCGATAATACAACTCGAAAATTTCACACTGAGACGATCCCTTAAGCAGGTAAGTAAACAAACTGGATGCCAGATCGTGCTCATAATTAGCATAGTAATTACAGACACTCCTACCAACTAAGCAAAATGCAGTTTTTTGAAACTAAATTATGAAACGATTGTTTTCTATATTGTTTTTAGAAATAAGAGAAACAGTTTTTTTTTTTCAAATAATGTAATATTTGTTGCTAAATAGAATATGTAAAGTTTTATAAAACAGCTTTAACCTCAGTAATGTTTAAAACTAAATGGAGCCTACGCTGTTCAATGGAAACCAATATCTCAGTAATAGTACTTTGGCCTTATAGCCATATGTACATATTTGAGGGAGTAATAAAGTCCACGCCAAGCATACCACACCACGCCTCTGCCTGTCTGACTTTTTGGATATTCTCCTCCTAAATATAAACCGTTTAGATGGCTGTAAGTAAAATACAAGAGGTAAATAATTTAATGTAAAACATACATTTATTTGAAAACTCCATAGGAAAGAAATTCATTCATAGCTATGAAAAACACATGTATTACCTGTCAAA
Organism: Bactrocera dorsalis; assembly: GCF_023373825.1. Lineage (NCBI taxonomy): Eukaryota > Metazoa > Arthropoda > Insecta > Diptera > Tephritidae > Bactrocera > Bactrocera dorsalis. The sequence goes on from NC_064303.1 coordinate 89,751,898, forward strand.
GCAACCCCTATGCCACCAAGCGCCCTTAAATTTCAATGCACAGTTAACACTAGCTTTGTCATTATCACTATCTTTAGTGGAGAATTTTGAACCGTGATGAATAGTGAACGAGTCACCCGCCGTGCCTGAATATTGTCCAAGCGCAATTAACTCATACTTATCTTGAGCATTGCCTATAGCGAAACTGTCGTACTTGGCAACACGTTTCTCATTTTCAAAATCCTCCAATTGAAACCAAAGCTCATGAGATCGGGAATTCGTCAGGGCATGCATTTTATCCAAGCCGAGAAAGAAATTGGCATTCAAATCGCCGAAACCGTGTTCATACTCAACCCACCCACGATTGAAGTCGGTGTCGTTGCTTTGACGACGTTGAATTATAGTCCATGGTTCACCGCCATCAGGATCACGAAGACAAAAAACATTGAAAGGGTGTTGAAGGAGTTCTGGCAGATAAAGTTCATAAACGCCACTCCCTGCATATTTCCCGTTTTTTTGACGCATCGCTTCGGTACAAGAAGATGGTTTCTTGGTTGCAGGTAGCGCTGATTCCTGACTCTTCTTTATTTCCTTTATTTCACGAAGAAGCTGCTCTTTCATTGCCATTAATTCACTTTGCATACTAAGAAATAAAAAATACCGTCAAGTCTTACTAATACTCTATGATATAAAAATAGATTACCGCAGATTATAATTCTCTACTTTGAGGCTCAAACGCTCCACCTTATTGACCGCGCTCTTCAATAAATCATCGCCATGAAGGATGTCATTCTAAATGAATTGCACAAAAATATAAAATTTATAATTAATCTATTTTATTAAATTTAAATAGAAGGCAAATACGCCTACATATCCACTACTTTCAGTAGATTCTGAACAATTCCCCGAATACAAAAGTTGTCCAAACAGAATGGACAAGAAGATCAAACGATGTGCCATTCTCCACAATTTCAGTCAAACTGAATGCGAAATTGATGACTATGCCTTAAATATGCGTTTTCGAGTGAGGAATATTCTAGTTTTTATCAATTAATTACTCGGCTGAGGCGGTGATTTTGTTATCAAATTTGTATATATACACACACATATGTACTTATTCGTCGAATACTCAATAATATAAGAATAGATTACCGAAAATTATAATTCGCTAATTTTAAGCTCTAAAGCTCAACCGCTCTCTTCAATAAATCATGGTCACAAAGATAGGCGTTTCAAATGAATTGTACAAGAATAGAAAAAATAAAACAAACTACTTTAAATAGCTGCCGAACAATTCCCAGAATACAAAAGATTCCCACACATAATAGACAAGAATACAGGGTTTGTCCGGAAAGAAATAGAACTGAGTTGACTAAATAAAATGAATTGAACCAAATCAATGTTTTCGAAAGTAACATCTCTTAGTTTTGTCATTCATGAATTTGTGATTTTAAATAACCCAATTCTGATCACCAAAACGCAGAGGTACACAACCGGGAAATACCTTGTTGAAACCACATATTGGCCACATGATATCGTCCATCATTTGGTCCATGAGGAGTAGTCATCTCGTCCACTATTTCATTGCCCTCGATGCCCTTGTGGCCTGACACTCAGTAGAAGTGAAGTTAGTGAAATTGATTGTTTCTGGGAACACTTTTCACTGCTGCCCTGCACCCCAAAGCACTTCTGGACGATATGCAATACAAGGTTACTACCTTGATTGCAGTTTGGCGTCTACCTAGATATTGACTCTCGAATTTATTGCAGGTGCATTAAAGGCCAGCTCCCCGGTATTGCTATAACTCAGCTGGAAGTATACTGCAGTAGTCCGGCAAGTTAAAGGACCGGCTTGGCTCAAATTTATCTACTTACCACTTTGCTATACTTTTAAGGTCAAATAATACGAGTTTCAGTTTCACCTTCACAAAGCTGCTCTTTTAGTGCTACTTAATCACTTTCCAGTCATATTTAAAACCAATAACTAAATTACCACAGATTACAATTGTCTTCACAAATTTCACATGTGTATCTTTCACTTTTGTATATTTGTAAGAAATTTCACAGAGATATGGTGACCATGTTTATCATATACTTATTAATTATATATAACGGGTGATTTTTTTGAGGTTAGGATTTTCATGCATTAGTATTTGACAGATCACGTGGGATTTCAGACATGGTGTCAAAGAGAAAGATGCTCAGTATGCTTTGACATTTCATCATGAATAGACTTACTAACGAGCAACGCTTGCAAATCATTGAATTTTATTACCAAAATCAGTGTTCGGTTCGAAATGTGTTTCGCGCTTTATTTTGTTCAGCGATGAGGCTCATTTCTGGTTGAATGGCTACGTAAATAAGCAAAATTGCCGTATTTGGGGTGAAGAGCAACCAGAAGCCGTTCAAGAACTGCCCATGCATCCCGAAAAATGCACTGTTTGGTGTGGTTTGTACGCTGGTGGAATCATTGGACCGTATTTTTTCAAAGATGCTGTTGGACGCAACGTTACGGTGAACGGCGATCGCTATCGTTCGATGCTAACAAACTTTTTGTTGCCAAAAATGGAAGAACTGAACTTGGTTGACATGTGGTTTCAACAAGATGGCGCTACATGCCACACAGCTCGCGATTCTATGGCCATTTTGAGGGAAAACTTCGGACAACAATTCATCTCAAGAAATGGACCCGTAAGTTGGCCACCAAGATCATGCGATTTAACGCCTTTAGACTATTTTTTGTGGGGCTACGTCAAGTCTAAAGTCTACAGAAATAAGCCAGCAACTATTCCAGCTTTGGAAGACAACATTTCCGAAGAAATTCGGGCTATTCCGGCCGAAATGCTCGAAAAAGTTGCCCAAAATTGGACTTTCCGAATGGACCACCTAAGACGCAGCCGCGGTCAACATTTAAATGAAATTATCTTCAAAAAGTAAATGTCATGAACCAATCTAACGTTTCAAATAAAGAACCGATGAGATTTTGCAAATTTTATGCGTTTTTTTTTAAAAAAAAGTTATCAAGCTCTTAAAAAATCACCCTTTATTTCGTGGTGTCTGAAAAACTGTATTGAAAAGAAGCCGCATTTCCCTGAGGTATTCGACATTAACCGAAATTAATAACCAACTCTTTCTTTTCTAAAACAGATACGATTGTAAATATTAAAGTCACATTCATACTTGATTTCATTCCTTAATCTCTCTATAAAAATTTAATAATTTTTTTTTATTATTTGAAAATGGAATCATGCATTCTGGATTTGTATTAAACTAATTTTATATTTTTATTTTCCAATTTTGGTCATTCCAACACACAACTTATTTAAATTTACATATAATTACCACAGGTTGGGAGTTGATTTGCAATGAAACGCCACAATTCACTGCCTACAAAATATGTCCAAAAATTATGCACAAATATTGAAAACGAAGCGACATTTTCTATGACTTTGGCTTGACTGAGAGTTAACGTATTCTCGATGTGTGAGGAAAACAGCGCTTCAAAAGTCAGCGCTTCAAAAGTTATTCAGTCAGGACTTCCGCCGCGACTGTACTTCGGAGCGTGCCCAATACCAAACCTCGAACCTCTGCCATAACCACAGATATTGAAGAAATTTTACAAAAATATTTAGACAAAGTCAGCGACAATTATGTATAACGATACTTAAGTGTCGGTTCTCAGGGCTATTCCGTAGAATGCCTTCCGTGACACCTTCAATGCTTGGAAATCGCGCTGACATCACTACATCGATGCAAAAGAAGCCTATTTTGATAATTTTTAAAGAGTTGTAACTATTGTTTCAATAAATTTTATTTAATCGACTCAGTCCTATGACTTTCCGAACGAACCCTGTATTATAACACATTCTAAAGAGCTCAACTGTCGCAAGATATCAAAAAGATAATTTGGAAGTTGAATCGAAATGAGTGGCAGTCGTTTACTTAAAAATTGGAAGCATGCCCGGAAAAAGTGAAACAAAAATATTTCGTTGGAACTAAATTTTTTTTTTCCTCGAATTGAAATAATCTTTATTTAAATCGTATCCGATAAAAAGTTGCTTGCGTGATTGAAAAAAAAACTAATTTTATTAATTATAATATGGAAATTTTTATAAAACACTAGAGGATCCGTCTACGCTTTACTGTGGCTGATACATAGATGGTACTACTAATGCCATCAATTTGAGTGAAGTAACTTGTGTTAGTTTACAAAAATTGGATCGAAAAGCATTTCGTGTGTTAATAAAGTTTTTTTTTGGGGGAAAAATACTGTTGAATTTCCTCTCTACTAGGAAAATCAACCGTTGAAAAGATATTTGTCAGGTAGGGGAGAGGCGAAATGAGAACCGATAACAATGAAAGCAGAACTGTTTGTGTGCTCTTTAATCGTCATAAAACCGAATTTTTGCGCCGCGTGTGACAATAGAAACATGGCTCCATCATTTCACACTAGAGTCCAGTCGACAGTCAGTCTAGTCTACATTATGAACCAGTTCTCAAGCGTAGAAAGACGAAAAAGTCGCCTGACAAGGTTATGGCATCAGTCTTTTACGATGCGCGTGGTATAATATTCATCGACTGATTACTGAGCCAGTTATAATCCAGTACACTGCGTATTTGGTTGCAATTCTATTCTACCATTAACAATATTATTATTTAGCAATATTATTATTTCAATGCCATTTTTTGGTATTGAAAATATCAGACGGGTGCGTCCTAAATACAGACTGCTTTGTTCAGGAGCGACAATCAGTATAATCCATATGTATACTAAGTATGCGTGGATACGAAAATTAGCATTCTCCCGCATTAGCTATGTGTTGTTATTTTTTTAATACTTTTTTTTTGCAGTCATAGAATTTTCAATTGATTCTTACATGAATTTTTAACAAATGCTTATGATTTGAAATATAATTTTTGTACTTATGAAATATATTAAATTTTAACATAAAGAGATAAACAGTATCCTAGTGGACATTTTTAAAATCACGATGATGATTTCTTGGTTGCAGGTGGCTTCACTACTTTGTTGTAATTTTCAGTTCAAATAATTTCACATTCATTTTAACTTCAATATGCTGCTCTTTCATCACTTTCCAGTCATAAAAATGAAACTCAAACCACCCATATTAATAACCAAATTACTAAATTACAGTCCTTACCTCGAACTATAATTTTCTAAATTGAGGATCTGCACCTCGGTCTTGTTAACTAAGATTCTTGAAACTTTACATATCCCTACAGGAAAAAATCTAACGATGTGACATCACACAATCTTGATAGCCAATCGACCAGCTCAAAATTATCTGTTTACCGAAGTGTTCTCTCAATAAATACATAGATTGATGCAATGAGTGGGAAATTGCGCCTTGTTGTTAAAACCAAATATCGCCGACATCACGAGCTTCAATTTCAGGCATCAAATAGTTGGCTTTCATCGCGCGATAACGGTCGTTCTCACTGCCATCACTTTTTAAGAAATATGCACAATCACACCAAACTGTTTTTTTCTGGCAAAAATGGAAGCAATTGAATCCTTTTGGGTATTTCTTCGTCCTAAATTCGGCAATTTTGCCTGTTTACAAACCCATAGAGATGGAAATGAGCCTCATCGCTGAACAAAGTTTGGTTCGAAAACTTCGCATCTTCTTGAATTTTTTCAAGAGCCCATAATGCTAAGTGATGTTGCTTGAAAAGGTCGATAGACTTCAGTTCTAGCACAAGCTGTGTTTTCTAAACTTTTAAATAAGATCTCGACATAAAATTCCAATTCGTTCCATATATCAGTCCGAGTTGCTGTGAATGGCGCCGAATCTACTATCCACGGTCGTCGTGAACACTCTCAGCTCTTCTTCTGCACTGCACCGCCTATGCGTTTATAGTCGAGTTAACAACAGTCTTCCTTTTGGTCTTTCCAACGGGGTGAAGGTCTTCCTCTTCCTCTGCCTCTCCCGGCGGGTACTCTGTCGAATACTATAAGAGCTGAAGTATTTTCGTCAAGCGGACGACATGACCTAGCCAGCGTAGAGGCTGTCGTTTAACTCGCGGATCTATGTCAATGTCGCCGCATATCTCATTCAGCTCGTCGTTCTATCGAATGCGGTACTCGCCATGACCATAAATCTTCCGCAGAACTTTTTCCTGAAAACTCGTAACGTTGACCCATCAGATGTCGTCATCGTCCATGTCTCTGCACCATATATATAGCACGATGGGGATGATGAGTGACTTATAGAATTTGGTTTTTGTTCGTCGAGAAAGGACTTTACTTCTCGATTGCATACTCAGTCCGAAGTAGCACCTGTGGGCAAGAGTTATTCTGTGTTGGTTTTCGAGTCTGGCATTGTTGTTGGTGTTAATACGTGATCTTTTAGGTCACGAAGGAACAAATTTACTCAGAGTTGTATCGAAACAATCAGCTGTTGTGACCAGACAAAAGTCCAATATAAATACACATTCCTTAAATACATTATAACAAACTGAGTCAAATCTGCTGAATACCTTGGTTGATCGATGATATTCATTGCGTTTTTGGCTCTAAATTCGGTCAGAATAGTGGCGATGGTGCATTATAATCGTCTCAATACGCCTCAATATGACCAAATAGAACTCCTTACTGATTCTCCGCAAGCAATTCATGATGCACCAAACCACGAATATCGAAAAAAAATGATTATCAACTTATCGAGACGAGTTGAGCAAGAACGCGTTTCTTACCCAAAATATCCACCAAAATCATACGAGCGGACCCGCGAGGGACCATTCTGAGAAAAACACTGTTCCCCTATCTGTTTTCTTTCTACAAAAAACGTTGTGACCGCAATTATTTGAGTTTTGATTTCAAAATCGATTTCTCGAAAATCTCACACTGAGACGATCCCTTAAGCTGCTGCTGTAAACAAACTGGTTGAAATAACGCGCCCATAATTGGCATAGTAAGTACAGACTAGGTAGGACTACCAACTTAGCAAAATACATTTTTTTGAAATATGATTTAACCGGTGAACTTAATTCAAATTCTCGGGTGAGTTAACGTATTCTCGACGTGTGAAGAAGGCAGCGAAACAAATGTTATTCGGACTCAGCCTAAACCTGAGGTAAGGAATCACTTACACATGCAGCAGAAATGCATCAGGTGTGAGAAAGCATATTACCTTTCAATATTGAATTCATTTATATTACACGATGTTATATAATTCCTTATTTAACGAAAATCAGTACAGGTAGTACATTATATTAAACTTGGGTAATTCGTTGAACAATTTCAAATATTCTTCATATTAAACTATAATATAGCCAATATTATACGTTCATTTAGTTTTGCTAAAATATCTAACGTTAAATGGGTGATTGAGGTAGTACTAAAGCACTTTTATATATAATTAGGAGAAAAAGACGTTCTCTGAGTTTCAGTCCAGAACTGTATGGAGAGTCAACTGGTATTAGTTTCGGCCACGAAGTCTGACCGGAGACTTATTTCAGGTACCATGGAAGTAGGAGCCTTTTGATTTCGCACCAACCTGACTATTCGGACTTGCCGCTAGAGGAGTATCGTGTTGGTTGTGGTTTAAACTCAAATGCGAGTATAACTGAGAGAGCATAAGAGAATTTCAATATTCAAACTATTTCACTTTCAGACGCCAAAAAACCCCTTCGGAAAGTGTGAGGAATATCTTCAATTTAGCCATGTTCTTTCTAAAAGAAGTTACTTCCAACAGAAAAAAGTTTACCCAAACAAAATATGTGCCATAAAAGACTCAAGACGCCTTTCGAAAAACATTAAATCCAAAAACATAAAATCCAGTATATTTCTAAGTTTGATTTACTAAAAAAATATTTCAATAATAATACTTTGGTCTTATAGCCGTGTGTACATATTTGAGCGAGTAATAATATCCGTGCCAAGCTTGCCACACAATACCTTTGGCAAACTGATCTTTTGGAAATTCTCCTCCTAAATATAAACCGTTAAGATTGCTGTAAGGAATACATAAATTAATATGAGAACCTCACGTGAAGTGTGATATCTAGATAACGGTTATTTTACCTGCTTTGACATTTCCAATACCACCCAGCTCCTGAATATTGTACCGCGCAGTTGGTAGCATCTTTGTCGTTATGACTATCTTTAGTTGTGAATTTTTCGCCGCGATGAGTAGTGAACGAGTCACCGGCCGTGCCTGAATATTGACCAAGCACACTTAACTCATATTTATCCCGAGCATTGCCTATTGCGAAACTCTCGTACTTAGCAACACGTTTCTCATTTTCAAAATCTTCTAATTGAAACCAAAGCTCATGTTTTTGCGAATTCGTCAGGGCATGTATTTTATCCAAGCCGAGGAAAAAATTGGCATTCAAATCGCCGAAACCGTGTACATACTCGAACCACCCACGATAGAAGTCGGTGTCGTTGCTTTGTCGACGTTGAATTATAGCCCATGGTTCACCGCCATTGGGATCACGTAGACAATAAACATTGAAAGGGTGTTGAAGAAATTCAGGCAGATAAAGTTCATAAACACCACTCTCCGCATATTTCCCGTTTTCTTGACGCATCGCTTCGGTACACGATGCTGGTTTCTTAGTTGGAGGAGGCGCTGCAACCACATTTTTGCTCTCTTCATTACTAAAGTTTAAAGAGTTTTTATTTGTACGAATTTTTAGAAATTTTGAAATAAATATTAGCTGCTTACCACTTCGTTGTAATTTTCGAATCTAACAATTCGAGATTTGTTTTCACTTCACGAAGAAGCTGTTCCTTCATTGCCATTAATTCACTTTGCATACTAAGAAATAAAAAAAAAAATATTGTTAAGTCTTACTGATACTTAATAAGTTACAAATAGATTACCTCAGATTATAGTTCTCAAATTTCAAGCTCAAATTCTCCACCTTGTTGACCGCGCTCTTCATTAAATCATCGTTACAAAGATAGGTTAATGGCTAATTTAATTGCACAGTAATATAAAATTTAAAATGAGTTCGTTTTATTAAAAATATTAAGGATAAATACCGCTACTGCGTAACTTTGAACAGGTTCTGAACAATTCCCCGAATACAAAAGATGCCCACACAAAATGGACAAGAAGATCAAACGATGCGCCATTCTCCACAATTTCAGTCGAACTGAATGCGAAATTGATGCCTGTGTCTTAAATATGCGTTTTCGAGTGAAGAATTGTCTTGTTTTTATCAATTAATTACTCGGCTGAGGCGGTGTATTTGTTATCAAATTTCTGTATGTATAAGATTTTTATATAAATAATACAAAAAGTAAGTAAAATAAAAAATACTGTTAAATCTTATTGATACTCAATATGATAAGAATATATTACCACAGATCAGTGCCGGTTTTAACACTACCAGCACCCTGGGCGAGATTTCTACGGCGCCCTCCAACTGCAATTCAAACCCATTCGAAAAAAGGGAAAACATTTAATGAAATAAAAGAAATAATTATTTACTATAAAAAATAACCATTTATTACAAAAACACTAAAAAATACTTACTTCTATCTGCGAACTCTTATATAAGGTTGTCAAAGTCGATGTTTTCAGAAATTTCGTTTTCAATTGACAAAGTTGCTAAGTTTGTCAATCTATATTGAGAAATTGTTGATCGAAGATAGGTTTTTATCAGCTTCAGCTTTGAAAAGCTGCGCTCCCCACTAGCAACCGTTACAGGTATAGTTAATAATATTCGCAATGCTATCCATACATTTGGATACAGTTCTTGTAAGTTGCAATCTTTGATGAAATTTAAAACAAAAATTGGAGTAACCACATTTTGATCAGGCAAAAAGGATATCAGACTAACAAGTTTATCACACAACATACAACCATCTATGTCTGATTTAGAGTCTACAGTTAATTTTAATTGGAGATCACTACAGAGCTTGACAAGTTCGGGTTTTTCTGGAATCTGTTTAATATTGTACAAAAAAGACCAAGATTTCGAGTACTCATTTAACTGTTCGAACCTTTCATTGACTGAAATTAATGTAGTGTCCAAAAGACGGTTGAAAAATTCAACCTCAAATTTTTTTTCTGGAGAAGTTATAGGGTCATCGCGTGCAATTTCACTAGCTTGACGCTTAACACGTCGAGTTCTTGTTGTAGCTTGAAATTCAGGTTCAATTTCTAGTTCTTCGGCCAACTCCTTCGCTGTTAAAATAGCGCTTTTAAAGCCTGTATTTCTGTAGTCTTCCAAGAAATTGCAGCATTTTTTCAACATTTCTGTACATTTATCAAGATCCATATCTGTTGACTGTAGAGATTTACTTACAATATTTATTTGATAAAGTATGCCATACCAAACAACCAATGAAACTATGAAGCTGAAATTTTTCAGCTGTTCGGCCAGAGTAGTAGCCTCATGAGACACTTGAACATCAGTTTTCTGAGTTTCAAGAGCCAAAGTAATCAAAGCATTATGGATAGTACAAATTTGATAACGGACTGCTTTAACACTACTTATTCTTGCTTCCCAACGTGTGTCACTGAGCTTTTCTATAGTATATAGTCCCAAGTGATCGGATAGAATTTTCCATCGATGAACTGAATCTGAAAATAATGTGAACAACCTCTGAAGTACCCCAAACAAAGTAAATGATCCTACGGATGACTTAGTGGCAACGCATAGTACTAGATTGTAGCTATGACAGCCACAAGGCACATAAACAGCTAAGGGGTTTATGTCGAGAATTCTCCTTTGAACCCCAATATTTTTTATTTTTTTTATTCGCCCCGTTGTTATAACCCTGACCCCTGTTTAAAACTTTAATAATAACTTCAGTCAGTCTTTCACCAGTTGACTCATTGACAGGTATAAATTCCAAGAAATGCTTTTTTACTGATATTTTTTCATTATCGTCTGATAAATCAACAAATCGTAATGTCAGCGAAAGTTGTTCTACATGACTAATGTCAGGAGTACAGTCAGCTATAATAGAATAATATTTTGATTTATTTGTGTGTAATATGATTTCTGGCTTCACTTTTTCACTCATCAGCTCTATTAATTCAATTTGAATGACTTTTCCACAGTAGTGGTCTGAAATATCACCCTTCATAGCTGCATGACTAAATCAAATTTGGCTGGTAGTTGTACTAAGCCTAAGAACTTTCCGTTATTTGGCGTATATAGTTTGTCGGCAGTACCTCTGAACGCCATATTGTTTTCGGCTAAATAAAGTGTGATATGCATCAATCTAGACAAAACATTATTCCATCTTGTAGTTTCCTTTCTAATCAAGTGTTGCTCTTGGCAGTGTATTGTTTATCCTATTTTTAAAATTAAAACTTCTTATGAAATGTGCTATTTTCATGAATTTTTAACATTTCAGACAAGTGTTTCCAGTTGTTATACCCTTCAGATACTAAGTTCGACGTTGAGCTATTATCGAATAGTCTACAACAAAAACAATAAACTCGATCCTTAGAAACGGAGTAAATTAACCGACGGCGCTGAATTGTTTAATTGTTTGCAAGATTTTTTGTGAAATGGGAATTAGAGAAATGTTGGCCTGTATCATTTTTCGGATAATTATCAATGTGAATTTGCACTGGGCCACTAGTAATTATATGAACAATGATTTTGCCATTTCGAGTGACTGGCCAAGTGGCAGGATCCGATATATTGGCGACAACAGTACTAACGTCATCTAGTATTTGTATTGGGAAACTTTGTCCACAATCTCTTCAACACAATCTTCAGTTATCTGATTTGACTTGTCAGATAGAGGCTCCGCTACCGATACATTAATTTGTATTCCAGATGTAGATGGCATATTCAGGTCTTCATTTTTTGTTGCGATATATTTACATATCTATATTCATGAACTTTTTTGTTCTCTGAAATTCCTTCTCTCTTTCTGCTTTCCGTTTTCTATATTCTGACCCAGATGGTTTCTTTTTTTCTCAACGTTTTCAGACATTTTGTACTAATCAATTTTTGTAAATCAATAAAATCTGCAACAAATTAATCCTTTAGGTCCAATAATTTCTAAAAATAGATAAATTCAATAAAGTTTACAAATCAAACAACTTTAAACAGATTTAAATCATATATTAGGGTTTTTATGCAAAAATAATTGAGTTATTATTCGTTTTTTTTTTCAAAAGACTTCGAAATTTTTTTGTGTGGAGTTTGGCATAGGCTAAAAATTTAAGTACCTAAAATGTCGTATTTTGGTGTACACATAGGTGTACGTAAAACGTACGCCAATCGACAAATAATATACATACATAATTACAAACAACAAATATTTTTTGACAAAATTTCGTAAATGATATACTTTCTGAGATATTTCAGTTTGAAAATGTAAAATAAAATAATGTATTTTCTACAAAAAATTATAGATATTGCAATTATAATAATATGTATAACCAATAAAACTAACAAATGTTACCTCTTTATTATAATAATTATAGATAGATAAAAGTACTTACCTAATTAAATAATCCGACAAAAAACAAATAAGTATATTCTTTTACACCATAGAACTTTTTAGATAAAACTAATGTCACTCGATAGTAGAAACGGATAGTGACGAACATAGCATCACAATGGAACATGGACCGTCTGGTTACTAATTCGCCTCGGTTTGTTTTAAAATAATTGTTTTGTATGTGCACTGATTTTATGAATGCGAATGAGCTGAGTTTGTTACGCTTCGCTAAAATAACGCTAGCTCTTTTGAACCAAAAAGTTAAAAGGAGATAGACAATGTGTTTTTCTGTGATTGGGGATTCCCCGTAAAATGAACTCCGATTGAACAGATTGAATAGTGCGTTCCATTCAAATGTTGCTAACATAAAAAAATCCGTTTAATTAAGGGAATTTGCGACTAAGCAGGCCTCAAATTATGAGCATGGGCTGGGAGGCGCCTGTGGCGCCCCTTTTGACCGGCGCCCTGGGCGGTCGCCCAACCGCGCCCTACCCTAACACCGCTACTGCCACAGATTATAATTATCTAATTTTAAGCTCAAAAGCTCAACCTAATTGACAGCTCGCTTCATTACATCATGGTCACAAAGATAAGCATTTCAAATGAATTGCACAATAGGGTGTTTTTTTTTTTATTGAACAAAGCGATGCCATAAAATACCTCCTATCTGAAGGAATTTAAAGATAAAAACTCACGATTGTAGTGTATTTTCTATGGAAAATTTTTACAGGCCTTGGTGCAGTTCTTAATGTTAACATTAAGAGCTTAAATTTTCAGGGAATTTTTTCAGGGTATTTCCAAAGAAATTTCGTGACGGGAATGAAAAAACTTAATAGTTCAATAAAAAAAAGGAAGGCAAATACCGCTAAATTGGCGCTACCTTGAATAGGTGCCGAACAGACAAGAATAGAGGGTTTGTCCGGGAAGAAATAGAACTGAGTTGATTAAATAAAATTTATTGAACAAAATCGTTACAATACTTTAAAAACTATCAAAATGGGTTCCTTCTGCGTCTATGCAGCGCTGCCGAAGGAAATCAGTCCTATTAATTTCAGGACAAACCCTGTATCTGCCAGAAATGTTGGTCGTTAGCGAAGTTTCGAAGTTGTTTATTGCTTTACAGGAGTTCAAGGAGTTGATTCGTAAAACGTTTTTTTGTATTCCTGCAATATAAAAAACTCTCATGGGCTCTGTCATTTCACTGTTTTTCGAAGGTAACATCTTTTAGTTTTGTCGCAGAAGGAGACTATTTTGAATAAAATAGATTGATTTTGCCGAAAAAAATAATTGTTCTGTTTTTTTAAAGTTCTGTTTACTTTGGAACACACCTTGTACATCACTAAAATTATTTGTTTTTATAATTTTTAGAATTTTGCAGAAATTCAAGTATTTTTTTACTAGTTTTTCTAGATCGTAAATCTAAATATTGAGCTTAACGTGTCTGAAGAGAATGTGTTTGCCTAGTTAGTTGCAATTTTTCGCTTGCTGTTGAATATCTTTATAAGAACGCATGGCGTATACGTGACTAAAAAGTAACAGAGGGTGATATATTAAGGAAATAAGTTAAGCATACGAAATAATTATAAGCTAAATCTTGGAGACAACAGTATTTGCATTGAAGAATACTGTATCAATTTTAAATTTTCATATAAAAATATAGTAAAAACAAAATATGAAAAAAAATTAATAAAATAAAATGACTAAAAATATATTATGAACAAATAAAGTCATATACAGACTATACATTGGCAATAATTTTACAAATTTGAATGATTTCTTATAAGCACATTAAAGTGTTTACACAATTGAATTGAAAATTTGTTTAACATTGTTGCATTACGCTAAGTACAATCATCCTCTTAGCCTGTGAGACCAAGCCTCTCGTCTCGACTCGCCCTCTTGACTAATCATCGTAATTCACAATTCATAATGTACGGATATGCATGTGCATGCATGTACTTGTATGTGGTATGCTCATTATTCATGTTGCTTACACAGCTATTTATGACAGAAACATTATTGTTAGCCTAGTCTCGCAACATTTTGCGCCACATATACATACAGATGGGATATTATATGAAATTATAAACACAATAGCGACTTAATTTTGATGATTCAAATTATATTTAGGAATTTTCCGTAATTTGCTAAGTAATTTATCGTCAAAAGAGCGGTGGGGCATATTTGCCGTAGGATCTCATGTAGTTAAAAAATACAATAATATGATTAGTTGTATATTTTTCCATGTAAAAATAACTTAAATAAAAACTAGCAGGCTTGTCTTTCTCAAATATATGAAGTGCATTCGGTGACTTTTACGATGACTGAAATTATTCAACAAAGAAATTCCATTACATTTTGTGGACGGAATTAAATATCTTGTCAAAGGTGAGCCGAAGCCGGAAACATCACGTTAAAGCAAGTCAAAAATTAAGGTTATGTGACAGTTTTCTTCGATTATCGAGGTGTGGTCCACTTCTAATTACTTCCGACCGGCCAAACTGTCCACAAGGAATACAATTTTAATGTTATGCGTCATTTGCGCGAAGCTTTTCGTATAAAGAGTCCGGACCGTGATAATACACCGTCGCATACTGCATTGATTCTTCGTGAGTTTTTTGCCAAATTGTGAACCAATATCGTCTCACAACCTCCGTATTCGCTTCTGACTTCTGGCTATTCAGCAAACTCAAACGACCGCTCCAGGCAAATCGATTGAGTCAATTGAAGACATTAAACCTGAAAATACTATTCCGGAAATAGTCCTTAACAACTGTTCCGTCGATTGGAAAAAAAATTGGTACAAGTGTATTGGGGCCAAGAGGAATTATTTTTAAGCAAAAACTAACCTCAAAATGTTATTATAGTTCAAAGCTTAGGTAGAATGCCAAAACATTTTCATTAAAATATTAAATTAATTGAAGAAAAATATTGACTCTTTCATATTACTATGAAAAAGATTTCTAAGTTACTTTTGGAAAGCCTTGAAGACACGCCTCAATCCATAATTTTAAATTTAAGCTCAGAGGCTACGAAAATGCCGCACCCTTTTATGCTTTTAATCATATCTAAAGGCTGAGCTTTGAGCCCAAGTTCATAAGGCATTTAAGGCACACAGCTCGAGCTGAACAATTTATGTTTTTGTTTTGGTTTTATTGAATATAAAATATAAATTCCATTACTTATTGTAAAATAGTGCCCTGCCACCAACATCTTTATATAGTATGTATGTATGTATAATGTTTATAAGTCAACCCTGACAAAATTTACATTTCAAATCAAAAATGGTTGTCCTTCATTTATATGCTTTCTCTTTTCATATTTGAGTACAGATAAACATATATAGGGTGTTTATAGGAGCGTAGACATTTTTAAAAGAACAGCTGTCAGACAAGTTGTGAAATTATCTGTCAAAGTATTTAGGTTGTTTTGACATTTGTGTTCAGTACATATTGACAAATCACTATGAAAATACTAGCACTGGACCAACCTTAAAATATCTGGGAGAAATAATTTTTCAAGGCTTCGTTGCATACTAAGAAATGATGGATTCATATTTTTTAAACTGACCGTTGCTGAAATTAAAAAGAAAAAATATTCGAGATTTTTTAGTTGGTCACATTAAAATATTTCGTGGGTGTAAAATTGTCAATTTATGGGTAGGAACTTTTGGTGATCGGATCTTATCAAGAAAAGCTAATGTCAGTTGGCCTCTAGATTAAACATTTCATATATTTATCCCTCTGTATAGTGGTATATAAAGACAGTAATTTATGCTGATAAACCAGCCACGACTGAATATTTGAAAATCTACTTTTGAAGCGTTATTTGGGTGCTATGACTGATTACGCTATAAAAAGTAGTGAAATATTAGACTTGTTCTTCATGAGTCGCAAATATATCAAAATTATTTTCAAGCACTAAATTCCACATTTATTCTCAACCAAGCGGCCAGAGCCTCTAACAAAATCACCCGCTATAGGTTACTTAATTTATGTACAACTTATTGCGGTCACAGTCAGTCATTGTGCGACCAACAGGCTATTATTCAGATGAACTTCGGCTGTATTTTTATTAGAAATGACTGAATTTGCAATTCCCATTTGTAACGGCTTTTTTAATGCCTTTCACATTTTAATTCGCCAACCGTTTATTTTTTTCTTCAATTTTTTTCTTTGCAGCAATGGTGTGATGGCATTATGCGTCTGGCTTACAGTTTGGCCAGACTGAATGGCTCGGCCAATACGTTTCTGCAGAAGGCGCACACCAAACTCTGCCTGCAAGTGGACAAAGGTGGCAAAATTCCAGTGAAGAAGTAAGTAACTGACGCTTAAGTCAAATTGAAAGTCAGAAAATAATTACTTATTGGCGCAATTTCATCGAAGGCGCTGCCGGAGTGCAGCGGAAATGAATCGCATATTTAATTTGCACTGTACTTTTGCTTTTGTTCTTCACAAAATTGCTTTCATGATATACATATAAATATATATATTTACACATATACATATCATACATATCATACATATATACATTTACATATACATGTGCATTAAAACTGTTTCACCTTTGTGCATCTTTTGTTGGCAGCATCATGAAAATGTTCGCACAAAACAAAGAGGATCGCAAGCGCGTGGAGAAGGCGTTGGACATGAGTGGCTTGCCGTCGGGGAAAATTGAGACCTTGTCCTTGCCGAAGTTTCATTTCGAGGACTTTTTCAATTTGTACAAGAATCTCACGCAGCGCAGTGAAGTGGAGAAAATATTCGATGGCATGTAAGTACTTAATAACGGTTTGACACCTTAATGACCCTTGCCATAGTAAGAGTGAGGCTGTCAACGGCGTGAGAAATATTGCAATTTTTAAAAGAACTAATTAACATTTATTTCAAAAATTGCTGAAAAATACGTAATTCGACTTAGAAATAAAATTTTTGATTTAGTTGAAAAAAAAAAAATGTAAAATTCGTAAAACTTCACAGCTCAAAAAGCAATAAAATAGGTCTTCAATTATTTTAAAAATTCAAAATTTACAACTTTTTTCTATATTTTTGCTTCCAGCGTCGGTAATTCTAAACGCAAATGCATGTGCATCGCGCAACTTGTCGAGTTTCTCAACAAAACACAGCGCGATCCACGGCTGAACGAGATTTTATATCCTTACGCGAACGCAACTCGTGCCAAGGAGATTATACAGGAGTACGAGCCGAACAAATTCAATGCACAGAAGAACCAGCTAAGCTTAGATGGTTTTCTGAGGTAGGTATCCCACAGAAATATATATATTTTTTCATATTTTCATTAATTTTAGTAAATTATGTCATCTGAAATTATGAAAAAAAAATACAAAAACAGTCTTACCAACTTATTGGTGTTAGATGGTTTTAAACTTACTTAAAATATTTATAGTCTACCTCTTTTCAAGTACAGAGTATTAACTAAATTAATGGTAAAAGACCGACTGTAGTCTTATCTCTTTAAAATTGAGCAAAAAAAAAGTCACTTTAGAGGAAGATCTTGAACTTTTCATTAACTTGAGCGACGTGGTTTTAAGGTTATATTATGGTAGAAAAGGAGTAAATATTTCTAGTCTAAGTTAAGGTCTCTACTGGAAATAAGTTGATGTTGACTAATTTAGTCAAAGATTTTATACATCAAAAGTCTACAAATGTACGGTATTTGTGACAAACATGCTCTTTGCTATTGAAGCAAGTGTAAAGGAAAGAAGTTATACGAGGGTTTCTTTTATTTAGCGGGACTTAACAACCCTACAGCTACAACTTTATCGTATAGTTTGAAATTTTTGATACTCAGAACGTTTTTCAGTACGAGTTGTTCATAATAACTTAAAATATTCATCTCGATTAAAATATTTAATTTTAAATCGCGAACATTTTCGCGCCATTATTTTTTACAACTTTCGACATGCATTAATGAACTTATGCTATTGGCTGACTAGACCACCATACGATTTGACTTACCTGGATAATATTGCAAGGCTAATCCATTGCAGTCTTATCTTTGTTTAAAAACTGACATTACAACAATTATCAAGAACTCGCAAAATAATGTGATTCACAGGTTCATAAAACTCCTTTCAAAACATTCTAGCCAAAAACTCTAGTTTTATGTCTTAAGTTAACAAAAAACTCAAAATGCGATGTTTAATTTGATTGAGTTTGTAGATATATGATCTTAAATTGTCCAACTAGTTAGATTAGGTCATGCTTTACATAGACCTACTGGTTCTTAGTAATGCCAGATGGTTCAGTTTACTTTAACCTGAAGAACTCGTCACACAGGTCGTCGAAGTTTTTAGCGAACTTTAAGATCGATTTGATATCTACGTTTGATACTTCGTCCAGTCATTTCAACTCCGAAGCTCTTAGTTACTGGGTCAAGTTTTAGATAGTGCAGGAGAAAGTCATAGGAGGTGTTCCAGAGTCTCTCTCATGTTAACTTCTGTTAACTGTGATGTCAATAGGTTGTTACCTGTTAATCAGTCTTTCAAAGCCATTGAGTAAGAAGCAAGCGAATTTTCCTATGAATCTCTTGCACTTGTCTAGGCGATCCTGCATACACGTGGGGCATTCCATCTCCTCCTAACCCGCCCGTCAGCTTTTTCGTACATTTTTTTGTATATCGTTCTTAGTGACTTCCGTTTTTCCTGTACTCATTCGGTAGCCAGACGGATGGCTATATATTTATCCTCCTTATTTTCTGGGTTGTTACCTATCTCAGCCGCTTTCTCAACTGCAAATACTTCCACTTGAAAGAAACTGCAGTAATCCGAGAGCTTTAAGGATCGCCTGAGATCCAGCTCCGAGCAATAGATTCCGGCCCACACTCCATTGGCCATTTTGGATCCAACTGTGCAGATCTTGTAAGTTCCGCTGGTGTATCACAAGCTTCTGCGGCATACATCTTCCTTTAGTGCGACCTGGAACCTTCTCTCTCATATAAAGCGTATGGATATGTGGTTTAATTTGTCCACCAGACCATTGCTAATTGAGCTGTGACTACCGCTGTGTAACACTAATTCATGAATCCAGGTGGCAGGCCCGAGGTAGATCCTGGCATTTTTTTTACCTACCTATAAGGCACCACTGGCTTTTTACTCTCTCCTCCACATTGAGTTTCCACATGAGATTGTTATCCAAAATTACTCCCAAATACTTGGTATGCTCTTTAATTGTCAATATAAGTCCATTGAGTCTCGGGTCTACCCATGGCGGGATTTTGTACCACCTTGTAAGGAAATAGGAGATTATTTAATACTCCATTCTTCAGAGATCTTTAGTTTGTTTAATAATGAAAAGTTTGCCTCTATCAGACTAGTTATATTTGGTAAGTTTTAACCTGGCTTGTTTTCGTAACTCAATTATCCCTGTTTTAGTAGTCTTATTTGTTAGGAAATGTTTTACTGTAATCTCAGATATGTGGTGATCAAAGAGTTCCAAATCTCTTTAGATACATATCTAAGCTAGCACGGCCGTGAGCGGTCTTAGAAATATTATATTCTGAAAATTATTTTATATTCTTGAGATGTATGTTATATTCAAAGTAATAAATTTTATAACGCAAATTAATCACATTTTTATAAAAATATAACTCTTTAATTATTTTTTCAGGTATTTAATGTCTGATGACAATCCGATTGTGGCGCCTAGCAAACTGGACTTATGCGACGACATGGATCAGCCATTATCGCATTATTTTGTAAATTCTTCCCACAACACTTACTTAATAGGACATCAGTTGACAGGCAAATCGTCGGTGGAAATTTATCGCCAATGCCTGTTGGCCGGGTGTAGGTGAGTACCGAAAACTATCAGACATTGACAAAGAACGCGCATATTGGTAAAGCAAAAACACAATGAAAAATTCAATTTGCATTATGCAACAGCATTGAATGGGGTTACATAAGCAATACAATACCTCAAGTACTTTGTATAATACAAAAGACGTGTATTAGTGCATATGTTAATACCCAGCAGTGAAATGAACTAGTTATAAACAACACGCCAATTGGTATGAAATAGGAGATTAACTAGTTCGCGATTACTTTTTTCATGCAACCGATTGAAATATCAGATATACGATTTAGTTCAGACTTTTATTCGATGTATGTCTCTACGTTTAGTCGGGTGGAAATTGTGTGTCTGGTCGAAGTATTTGAAGCAACGATTTGTATTTCTAATAATACCATTACTCAGGGAATCCGCGTGAAGACTAAAGATTGTTCCAAAATTTTTTCGAAAATATGTTGAAATGGATTTCCTCGGGTAAAAAACAGTATTTTTTCAAAAATTTTTTCTCATAAAAAAAATGAAATATTTTTTTATTTACAATGATATACTATTAACAAAAATATTCTGAAATTAAGAAAAAAAAATTTAAAAATATTTTTGTGACGCCGTTTCCGGTGATCCCTCGGAAAAAACGCGCACGCGTTGGCAGGATCACTCAGGGTCATCTAAAGTGAAAAAAAACGTGTTTTGGTTAAAAACTTAACTTGGCTTGGATGAAGCAAGAAAAAGTCAAAACTGGATCTTTGGCAAACATTTTTACAAATAAAATTACAATTTCAGTGAAAATGTCGTCACTTTTTTTCAAATAGTTGTATTCGAAAAAAATCCTTCGTACATGCCTTTAAGAATTGAATCTCAAAGAACGGTGTAAAATTTCATGAAGATCAATTGAGAAGTTCGCGAGAAATCGTGCCTAACGACTTCAAAAACACAGTTTCGAGAAAAACGGGTTTAAAGAGGGCGCACTGTGTCCAGCTAGCCTCGAGCGCACAAGTTGTCAAAGCTGTATCTTCGAAACTATTATTCGGATTAACTTAAAATTTTAGGACAATATGCTAGAGGTGTTATTAAATTTATTAAGGCAATAAAAAAGTAGATTTTTTGAAACTCTTAAAACCATGTTACCCCTCAGACAATACGTAACTGTCATAAAATGGTACAATATTTATTAAAAATCTTCAAATTTTATATGGTTACCATTAAGTTGGATTAGGTTATCCTACATTCTATGGTTGAATCTTCAGATAAATATAGTTGTTCGCTTTTTTCTCCTAGAACTATTTGAACACCCCATTTTTTTCCAAAATAGAAACTGTAATACACGTGTGAAAAAATGCAGTGTTACCGCTTAGTATAACCACCTTAGAACGACGACGATCCCGTTTGGGACGAAGAGCTCACCAGACTTCTTACGGTTTACCTCAGTCTTGTTGCCTTGTTACTGAGTTGCCTTTCCTTGAAAGCGCAACAGCTTCAAAAAATTTCATATTCCGCTGAGGCCGGGCATTCGTACTAGCGATACTAGAGGATATCCCTAATGTCCGTATTTTTAGTAAAATTTTGAAGTTTTCATGGTTTTATTAACTTTAGAGCTCTTCGAATTGAACTATCGTTCATAGATGGAAACATTAGACTTATAAGTTGACTGCAACAAACACATCCCTGTCTACGATTTCGCTGTGGATATTTATATATATTTGCTTTCAGTTAAAATAGATGTCGCATCAAATGTCGAAATAGAGATCGATTTCTAAATTGATGATCAGTTGTAACGGGTTTTTAAGAAAAAAGAAGTTGTTGCTCAGCCTAGTTCACGAGCATACGACGATTCTGGTGGCGAAGCGGCTTCAGATGTAGGCCAAGATTTTTTCGCAAAATTCGCCACAACCACGTCACAGAGGTGCCCAAAGTGTGAGAGACTGATTTGGGGTTTCCTCAATTGATGCGCTAGCGGCAGCAATATTCTCAACATTACGGGCACAGTTTTTTCACTAGACGCTCAATTGTTGATATGACAGGACGAATATGACGGCCATATATTGGACGTAATTTTCTTAAAGTTGAGGCCACTGACTCCGAATTTTGTTAGTAAATTTTAATAATTTCGACTCGTTGTTAGATCGCATATCTTTCCATGGTAATATTGTAAGCCTTTTTGAAGAGAAATATCAAAAGAGCGGGAAAAAATATGGCGTCGTTTGCTGTCACTATCGGTCTAACCGTTAGGAATAAATGAAAATCTAATATTTATGTTGGACACTATATTTTGTTGTATCACTTCATATCATATAAAAATTTATCTTTTGTATAATTTCAGATGCGTGGAATTGGATTTCTGGAACGGTCGCACTGATGAGCCCGTCATTGTGCATGGCTACACGCTCGTTCCCGAAATTAATGCCAGAGACGCGCTGGAGGCGATTGCTGAGAGCGCATTCAAAACATCGGAATTTCCTGTGATATTAAGTTTCGAAAACCATTGCAATCCCAGGCAACAGGTAAATAAGAAATAATAATTTGCTGACGAGGCCCTCTGTTCCAACTGGGAACTTCGGGATAGTGTATTATTTGCTTTTGAAGACAAATATTGTTGATTACACAATTACAATTAACGCTAAATAGTCTCGTTACATAAATACAAATATTTGGCGTGTGTGAAATGCGTAAGTGTGTGTGTAAAATCTACAAATAATGCGCAAGCAACACTTCCCACATTCTTCACATGCCATAAAATAACTGTATAAGTTTGAAATGCAGTTAAAAGTGTTTGAGCGTAAGGCAATTCTGTAGTTTGCATACTTTCAGCGAGCTACGAACCACTTACTCAAGTATTACGTGAAAAAGTTAAAAGTTGTTAAGAACGTCATTACGTCGGTTATTCAATATGCCGAAGTTTGTTGTGCCAAAGCGCAGGAGAATAGGCGGCTTTGCTGGCTTCGCTGCTGCGAGCACAAGGCGAAGATTGCCGAGAAATGCAAACTTTTAAACACGCTTCTGTTGGCAACAATCAAAAATCAGATCTCAACGCCGCGGCGCGTTGTCGCCGCCTATAAGTCACTTTCTATACAAGTTTTTCACGCACATACATACCGCATATATGTACATACTTCCACACATGTATATGCAGTTGGTAAGGATGCAAGTTGAGAAGTTTTAATCAAAAGGTTACCTTTGCTAACCCCAATGAATTAGGTTGCAAGTTAGTTTTGCAAGGAAATCGATACAGCAACACTCACAGGCCCACAGACTCACAGAGACTCACACAGGCACACGACGAAACTACATATGCATCTAAGCAGATGGAATTGATTTCAAAATAAACAGTTCATGGAAAAAATCGTAGAACTTTTGCTGAGCAAAGTTTTGTCGTTTGACATGCAAAGAGATGCATAACTGTACATTAGTGTAACGCAAATCTATGTAAATGTATGCAAATAATAATGTGGCGGAATAAATTTCCGAGATTGAGCAATAAAAGGGGAAATAAAAAGTAGTATATATGGAGTATACAGTTGTGTATATTTTTTAAGACCCACGTGTGTTAATGTAGCTAGAAAAGTTAGAGATGCGCTATGCCTCATTTGAAATACTTACTTATGTCCTCAAGTTTACAATAATTTACAAAATAAAACCGAACTGCGGCCTATGAAGTATACGATCTATTCATGACAGTACCATACTGACAAGGCAGAACCTGAGCTTTTCAAATTATTTGTACCTTCTCTATTCTGATAAGCTCGAATTATTTTTTCCAATAGTAGATCGAAGAAGTCGCATGATAGTTAGTCGCCTTGGTTGAAACCTCGTTTGGAATCCCGATCCTGACAAAGCTTTTGGTTTTATTCAACGTCAGTTTACCCAGCCCTGTTAGTTTTGCGGCGATACCGAATTCAGACTAAGTAAGTGGCATGAAGGCAGCTCCTTGTCGTGCCGTCAAGAGCAAGTTTGAAATCGACGAAAAGGTAGTGGTGGGTCCTTTTTCTACGGGTCTTTTCCAAGATTTGGCGCGTGACGAATATCTGTTCAGTTGATGATTTTCCACGCTTGAAGCCACACTGATAAGGTTCAATGTACGCTTGATATGCGATGTTGTGGAGGCACATCCATTGATAATTGGCGCAGATTGTGGGGTCTCCTTTTTGTGAATTGGGAAAAACTCACTTAAATTCTAATCGTCGTGCATGCTCAATCGAATTCTACAAGGAAGTTGATGCAGCCCCTTAAGAGTTCTTCGTCGCCGTATTTGAATAGCTCGGCCAAGATACCATCGGCCCCGCTGCTTTGTTTTTCTTCAGACGGGTAAATGCTATTCAACTTCTTCATGGGCGTGCAAAAGAACGTCTGCTCCATCCTTAACGGTTGGGAAATATGGTTTTCCATCTCCAAGTGTTATGTTTTTACTGTCATTTAGCAGATTGAAATGTATTCCCTCCATAATTTCAGTATGCTCTGGGCATCAGTCACTAGATGATCTCTGAGGCTTCTACAAGTTTCACTCGTACCAGCTCTCTATTGCCTTGTCCGGAAACCAGTAGTTTCATTTGCATACGTACAGCTACAGGAGAAACTTGAACTACCGTCCCACCGTTCCCTTATGCCGAGTTGATGATGTGGTCCCCGAAAACAAGAGCGCAAGTCGGAGTAGAAAATCGTTCTGCTGTCTGTTGTGATTGCAGCTTCTCGACGTCGAAACTTCCTTGTGTTTGTTGACGTGCGTTTTTTGCTGCATAGAGGCGGGTGCGAATCTTGGCTGTAACAAGGTAGTGGTCCGAGTCGATGTTAGGACCTCGGACCATTCAGTTGGTGGTTTTTCGATCCGGAAACAGCCAGGTAGCTTGATGTATTTTCTTGTGCTGGAAACTACTACTATATATAACAGTGTCGGCCAATGCAATAGTATGTAGCTTTCACTTGTGTGCGTAAAGCGTTGCTGCGAACTGTGTTGGCAGAAAAGTACACTGAATAAATAATGAGTGTTTGAATTATATATCAAACTATAACTATATATCAAATAATGTCTACATAATGAATAACGTGTAAGATGTGCAATCACTTTATTACAAATGAGGCAATGGGCTTCTCCCTCCATATTTTCAACAAAAAAAAAATTTGTCTCCCATTCAATTTTAAACATTTTTTTATAAATTACGCAAGGGGGTATTTTCTGGCAGTGTAAAAATTTAAACTTGCGCATACGTGCTAGCTCACAGAATTCTGAAACGCAACTGAAATAATTAGCTTCGCCATACGCTGCTGCCGAACCAAGCTATTCGTAGATATACGAGCAGTTTACTGGCTCTTTCGTTTTTTCTGAAGCTGGCAGAAGAGTATACGTGTGAGTATACGTGTTTGACGTCGCAGCAACTAGCCTATGCCCCGGGCATAGGAAAAATGCATTTTGGCCGACACTGATATATAACCATATTTCGGGCCCCGGCGAAGTCGACCATTTGGGGATGTTTCGTCGTGGAGGCTGAATTTACCAACCGTAGTGCAAAAGATACCTTTGCTCACCCTGGCGTTAAAGTTGCCAAGAACGATTTTGACAGCGTGGCGAGGGCAACTTCTTAGGCGTACTCCAACCGCTCATAAAAGACATCTTTGGTCTTGCTCTTCCATTGAGGTCTGGGCGCAAACGGATTGTGGCTCGGCGTTCATCCATCTGGGTGAATGTCAAGTCTTAGCGACGGAATCTCTCTCACACCACGAATCCCACGAATCTCCTTTATATGGCCACTGTAGTAAATGTTTGAAGGACGTACTCGTCTCAGTCCTTGCGCTGTCCATTGCACTTCGGCGGCTATGTCAACATTTGCTCTTACGGTTGTCCGGACATTCTAGGTGTATACCCATAAATCATTATCCTTAAGAAGTTTGCAGTGGTCGTCATCCAAAGGAGGGTCTCTCATTCGAAGCTATTTTGTTTTTGTTTTTTAATGGGGGTGTTTTTTGTTAAAATAATCGTTTCTGGCCATTCCCAAGTGAACGGTACTCAGAGTATAAGCATTAGGAAAATATGCTCTCTGTTGTTTTAAAGACTTGTTCTCAACAAGATAAATGGACTTAACATAAATATTTTGGGGGATCGATACTTGAAACCTATTAGCGAGCGGGGCTATGATTACTCTCTAGCTTTAGACCTGAGATGCCATATATAAAATTGCAGTTTTATATATAAATTTCTGGCTTGGTTATAGCACTTTATGGGTTACGCTTAACAAAAATTTGTGGGCTTTCTCTTATTCGATGTCAAACATGCTGCCAGAGTACAAAAATGTGACAGTTCCATCTAATCAGTGTCGGAATAAATTTATTTAGGTTAAGTCAAGAGGTTCTCACCTGGATATTCTAGAATGCCAGTCCGTTGTGGCACTCCTAAATAATACGTCATACGACTATCAGCCTGACTATGGCGGAGGCTTAAGGGACAATCTTTGCGTGTATTATCACTTTTAATATGGCTTCAGAGTATAATAGGACTCCAGTGCGGATTTAAATTTGACGGGACTATTTCCATTTAACATAACGTTGTCTTCAAAATTCCAGCAAAATCGGTTCAGTGAAATAAGTATATGAATATATAAATATATAAACAACGACCCTCCTTCATATACACACAAATACAC
Organism: Bactrocera dorsalis; assembly: GCF_023373825.1. Taxonomy (NCBI): domain Eukaryota; kingdom Metazoa; phylum Arthropoda; class Insecta; order Diptera; family Tephritidae; genus Bactrocera; species Bactrocera dorsalis. The sequence goes on from NC_064303.1 coordinate 89,778,762, forward strand.
TGTATACCATATACAGCCATCACTGTTGAAATACCATATAAGTATTATATCTTTTCGTAGACTGTATCCATAGTAGTACCATTTACTGCGACTTCCTTGCCATAATTAAATGTTTATGCTCATTCCATTTTTATTGCTATTATTATTTTTTATGTCTATGCTTTTTGTGTCTTTCTTTCCATTTCCACATTTTGTACCGTAATGTAGGCTAAAATCGCCAACTACTGTCGTGAGATATTCGGTGAAATGTTATTAGATAAACCGCTAGATTCGCATCCGCTAGAGCCTAACGTTGATTTGCCGCCACCGTCATTACTTAAGCGTAAAATTATCATTAAGAATAAACGAAAACATCATCACCACCATCGTCACAAGAAGGGAGGCGCAGCTGCGGCCCCAACAACGGTCAGCAAATTGTCAACGGCGAACTCAGGTGAGTGCTCAATTTCCACCAACACACACAGGTATGCTTTAGTAAGCGCATTAGTGTATGTTATATATTACAAATACACACACATATACATATAGGCAGTACAGTTTATAATAATGCGACAATGACTTAGCCATTACAGCGTACTGATTGCCGCGAATAATTAATTATGGCCGTTAATACGCGAATGCAAATTGAATCTGCTTAATGGATAACATTAGCTGGCTATCACTAAGTAAGCGTACACATTTCGTGGGAATTGTGATACAAATGTGTTGATTGCGTAGTGGTAGAACTCTATTCAGTAAAGCGGAAAATTAAAAAAAAAAATTATATATATGTTACGTATACGCAGAGGTGGACAAGCTTATTGTTTATAGTAATTGCAAACCCAAAATTCTATTCTAAAACTTTATTAAGAAGCAATAAGAAGGTAAAATGATAATAGTATGTGTGAATAAATGGCTATTTAAAACATATTCGGTTTATACTTGGGAAAGTATAAAAATTGCCCTTGCCTGAGGTCACCATAGGTTAGGTTAGGTTAGATAAATCTAGTAGGCTACTAAGCCACGCTTTGACCAGTTCGGAGTTCATTTGCTAAGTCCAAGAAGAATAGTCATCGTTTAAGATGCCTGCGCTTGACACGAATTTTAACAGACTCTGCTGCCTCACTGTCGATACCACCTCCAGTGTATCATACCTTACAGTCTTGTCAATGCAAGACAAGTGCACAGGAGATGATCCATTGCTGCTTTAGGCATTTCCGGCAGTCTTCTCGATCTCTTAGCCCAATGTTGCGGGTGTGTGTCACCACCAGACAGTGACCAGTTAGTGTTCCTATCATGCTCTTACAGTGTCTACTATCGAGTGCCAAGAAGAGTTTTGTGTATTTTCGATCTGCCATTTTGCACATGACTTTTGCAGTTATGCACCCAGGTTCCATCGGGTTTACTGCCTTCCTTTCTGCTTGGCTGTCTACGTAGATTTTGACTCTAGAATTGCCTGCAGGTACATTAGAGGCCAGCTGTGCGGATTTCGCAATAGCAAGGGCCTATACTTGAAATAAACTGTTGTGGTCCGACAACTTAAAAGGTTGCTTTATGCCTAACTCTGGACAGTATATTTCCATTTTCAAGTCAACAGTATAGATGTTTACAGTGTCGAGCGTAGCTAACGTGCCTTTTGGCCAGCCATATTTTTCTAAGTTTACTTTGACTTTCTTTCCCAGTTGAAATTGCCCAACCGCCATTAGCCACCGAGCTATGTCCGAAGGTTCTATATGCAAATTCTCCTGCAGCCAGTAGTCATCTCGCTAATTTTGCTGCGCAGTTTTCTGACCAAGACTACCCCAAGGTACTTAGTGCGGCTCTTGTGCGAGAGTAGTGTCCCATTTATAGAAAGGAACCTCCATGGAGTTTTCTTGTGAACACCAGCAGGCTCTTTTTTTTCGTGTTCAACCCTAGACCCGCTTCTGATACTCAATACTGGACTGTTTTGAGAGTGATGGTCACAATACTGCTAATGGTCTGTCGTTAATGTCATCTTGATCAATTAATTAATATTTCTACTTTATACTTTCCGCATTTTTCAGGGATGACTCTTAATGGTCTATCCCAAAAAAGGTCCTAGACACCTCTTCAATATCCTAGTAGAACTATTTTTCTCTCAAGTTCTGTCACTATATCAGAGTCATTCTAATAAAATAACTGTGCTGAGAATACATTGAGACAATGGCCTCCCAAGCTTTTTGAATCTGGAACTAAAGTCGTTATCCCAAAATGGAGTTTACGATACGATAATACCATATATAAGAGTCATCACTGGACATATAGCCTTAAGATTCCACCTTCAGAAAATCGGAAAAGTGAATTCGGCAGAACGCAGAACATGCGCGGAGAGGGATGGGATGATGAAACATTATCTATGCGAATGCCTAGCCTTTGGCCGGATGAGACGGGATATATTTCTGGCTCCCAATCCTACACTTAAGATACATTAGTCAGCTGGTGTATTTTACCAAATCCGCTGAGTTTGTGAGTTTATTTTCAAACACTCGTTTTTTCCATCAGTTTGAAACACAAGATGAAACAGGTTAAAACAATTAAGACGTTTCTTTGGTTACTAAATCATATCCAGCAATGAACCTGCCATTATAATTTCTATGATTCCATGATTCGACTTCGATAGTGCATATTTTGTGAAGGCATATCAAATCAATCGTACTTGCTTGTATAGCGGTCATGTCCGATTATATTGGCTTTCTATGTAGTATATTAGAAAAAGAAGAGTGTAGTTTCGAATATAAAGAATATTTCGCCAATTTAATGTTTTGTTTAAAAAAATTAATATATGTAGCTTTGAAAACCCCTTTATATGTACTGAAACCTCCTCTTCCACTTAATTCACTAATCTTGGTAAACTTTTCTTGATAAACTTGTATACAAACAAACAGACACACACAAATTTGATTCCAAAAAATATTTCTCAATAATATTTATTTTTTCTAATTATTGAAATCCATAAAACCGCTTAAGCCTAAGTGTTTTGTGTAAACTTGTATTGAATATTCAAAGAAAACAAAGGCATTTTGAAAATGTACACATTGCTATTGTCGAAAATCACAATTGACTGTTTACCACTCATTTGCATTTTCAGTTGATGCATCCAGCAAAGCAACAGCAAATCACGCCACCACACCCTCTGCCATACAGCAACAGGTCTCCGTGCAGGCTGACAATGCAGCAGCAGCAGCAGGCGGCTCGGCCATGTCGACGCCAGTGTTGACTGGCAATGGGGATATTAGCAGCACAGTTTATCCGCCTCCACTGCAGGTAGGCAAATTTTATTCTTGGCAAGTGCTAATGTCAAGTGTATGAATAGAGTATAGAATTTATTTTATTATTTTTCCTAGAAGCGAGAGAAAGTAGTATTTTGCTTGCAAATAACTGATGAGTTATTGAAAGCTAACACATCTACATATATTGCGAATTTTAATTTTAATACTAATTTAATAAATAAAATAAATATATCCGTCTTCTTATCAGCAAATTCGTCAGAATTCCAAGGACAGCACCGGTTCATCGGATACGGACAGCTCGAGCGACGATGAGTCTATGCCGAATGTAACACCCAATCCACCAGTAGGCGCCGATCCAACAGCAGAAAAACCACAGAAGGAAACTGAAGCGGCAGCTGAGCTCTCGGCGCTGGTCAATTACGTGGAGCCGGTGCATTTTTACACATTCGAAAATGCGGAAAGTAAGTTTAATAATTATTTTCCTTTTTTGAAGTATTTACAATATGAAAGGAAGTTTTTTACAAGAACTTGGTATCGATTGCTCAGTTTGTATTGCAGCTATATGCTATAATGGGCCAATATCAACGGCTCTGCCAAATAAGCAGCTTCTTGTGAAGACAATTGGACATCCGATTAATTTTTTAAAAGCTGAGGGACTAATATGTCCATATACAGACGGACGTAGGCACAGACAAAAAAGTTTAAATCGTCTCGGCTCGTCACGCTTATCATTTATATATTGAATTTAATGGGTTTCCGACGCTTCCTTATAGGGGCTACAAACAAGGCCTGAATCTAAGCTGGATGGTCCGCACAGGCTTTAGACTTTACATATCCCCACAGGAAAATGTCTAACGGTGTGAAATTACACGATCCTGGTGGCCAATCGGTCAGCCAATGGCGTGAAATTATCTGCTCATCGAAGGATTCCCTCAATAAATCCTTTGTTTAATACGAAGTGTGGCAAGTGGCGCTGTCTTATTGAAACCAAATGTCACCGAGATCACGAATTTCAATTTAAGGCATCAAATAGTCGGTCGCGATAATGGTCGCCATTGATGGTTACATTCTCACCGGCATCATTTTTGAAGAAATATGGACCCATGATTCCACCGGGCCATAAACCACACGAAATCGTTTTTGTTTGTGAATGAAATGAATCTCTTTATTTTGCTCTTCGTCCCAAATGTAGCAATTTTGTTTGTTTGGTATGTAAAGAGGTAGAGGTGAAGTAGAAATGGGCCTCATAGCTGAACAAGATTTGCTTCGAAAAATTCGGATCTTTTTGCTTCTCAAGAGCTCATAGAGCGAAGCGATTTCGCTTGGGAAGATGGAGCGGCCTCAGTTCTTGCACTATCTGTATTTCGTACAAGGTCGCAATTAGCTTAGTCAGACAGTCAAATCGATCTACAACTCCCAAATAATGCTTATTCAATATATTGCGTTCTCATAATAAATCCTTACAACTTTTCGGAATCTTAGAAATTCCAAGCATGTAAAAACTTCAGCCACGTTAACGGATTCTTCAGATATTGTACTTCATAAGAGGAGAATCAATACTCAACTTTAAATAATTTTAGTTTAAACAATTCCACTTACACTCTTCTTCTCTCTCTCCCTCTCTTTCCTTTCCATTAGAAAAAAATCGCTGTTACGAAATGTCCTCCTTCGATGAAAAACAAGCTACAGCGCTGCTTAAAGAGCGCCCTATTGAATTTGTCAACTACAACAAGCATCAGCTCTCGCGTGTTTATCCGACCGGCACACGATTCGATAGTTCCAACTTCATGCCGCAGGTTGGTGGATTAACTAACATTTTAGATTGCTTTTAACTCTGCATCACTAATCATTTCATTATCTTATTATACCCACAGCTCTTCTGGAATGCCGGCTGTCAGCTGGTGGCGCTCAACTATCAGACTTTGGACTTGGCAATGCAGTTGAATTTGGGCATATTCGAGTACAATGACCGTTCGGGCTACTTATTGAAGCCAGAGTTTATGCGACGCACCGATCGACGCCTGGATCCATTCGCGGAGAGCACGGTTTGTTATTCGAAGGTGATATTTTAGTGCCCGCCACAATTTCAAAGAATCTGTCTTTGCAGGTCGATGGCATCATAGCTGGTACCGTGTCCATTACTGTGCTGTCGGGTCAGTTTTTAACGGATAAACGCGTCGGCACATACGTTGAGGTGGAAATGTTTGGCTTGCCCGCGGATACAGTGAGAAAACGCTTTCGCACACGCATTGTACGCGATAATGGCTTGAATCCGGTCTATGACGAGGAGCCCTTTGTGTTCAAAAAGGTGAAGAGTGGCAACACAGACCTTTAATTTTTATTTGTTTTTATAAAAATTTTGCTTTTGTTTGTTGTGGCAGGTGGTGCTGCCCGAGCTCGCCAATATACGCATCGCGGCTTATGAAGAGGGTGGAAAATTTTTGGGTCATCGTGTGCTACCCGTTATAGGCTTGTGTCCAGGCTATCGACATGTCAATCTACGCACCGAATTGGGTCAACCCTTGACGCTAGCATCACTGTTTCTCTATATTGTTGTTAAGGATTATGTGCCAGACGATCTCTCCAATTTTGCCGAGGCTTTAGCTAATCCAATTAAGTATCAGAGTGAGTTGGAGAAACGCGACAAACAATTAGCCGTGCTGACCGAGGGCACTGAACCGATCTCATCCGAGGAGGACATAACCAATTCATGTAAGTTTTAGAGCGCTTACGTCTATATAAATACCGTTTGAGTATCTATGTACCTAGAATATAAATGTATTTGTAAGTTAGAGCGCATGAAATGAAGAATCTTGGTGTGGGTTAAATTTTTATTGTCTGTGGACCGGTAGTTATTATTAGCGCCACATTTATATTTTCTTCTGATAATTTCATGTAGAATACTTTGAATTTATTTGAATTTATACCTTCTTTGGTTATTTGAACTATTTGTCTCTATTTCTTTTTTCATTTATGTATTCGTATATCCTTCAAACTACTGTTGGTTACTGGACACTTCAACATTTTCCTCCTCTGTCTACAACTAACCAACTACACACTTAACACCATGCCACACAACAACAACACAAACACAAAAACAAAACAAAAAACACAACGTTTGCTCGCAACTCGTTACCTCGTTACCCCGTTAACCGTTAACCTGCCTGCGTCCATTAAACTTGACAAACCAAAGTCGTTTTTGTACAAGTAGGTGGCCAGAAGAAGGAGCTGCGTCCCGTTGAGTCCACGACAATGAGTCCGAAGCATCGCGCCAGTATTACCACGGCCGCAACTTTGAGCGTCGAGGCGAATGCTGGCGGAGATCACGACTCCGCCGATGCGGGCACTGCCGGTGGACCCGGTTTTACACATCAGCATTCGCTGGACTCCACTGCACAGACATCAATCCGGCAGGTGGAGTCGTCACAGTTCGATGTAGATTTGGTGCGCGCGGAGCCGCTGGATAAGATACTCGACAATAAGTTGGTGCGCGAGAAGCGTTTCGAGCTGGAGAAGAAACTGGAGTCGCTGCGTAAGAAACACGATAAGGAGAAGATCAAAATCGCTATGCAAAAGTCTAGTCCCATGGATGGTAATAAGAAGCCCATGTTCAACATTGCCAGCAAGCTAAAGAAACGTCTCAGCAATAAGAATCTGTAAGTGTGTTAGCATCCGTATTGCGCCTCTGCGCATGCGCATTGTACTTTCACATTGATGTTTAGTAATTGTCTCGCCACTAGCGATACGGGTGTGGAAGTGCCGCCCTGCTTTCCGGATATTGGTGATCTCAACGAGGACTGTGTGGATGGTGCCACCAGCAGCGGCGGTGAGAGTCCCGCGCTGGTAACGCGTTCACAGCAAGAGCGTTTACTCGCCTCTTGCCGTGATTATTCGACGCAGTACCGCGACATACAGGAGAAGTATTACGAAATAATCTATGCTTTGGCGGACAAGGTGTTGCGCAATTCGCAGGCAAATCAAATGAAACAGTTGAAGGCGTCGCTTGATCGTGTCACTTCGGAGGTAATGCATCAGCTGCAAGAAGCGCGTCGCACCGAGGTGAAAAACTTGTCATCGGTTCATCGTGATCGCGATGAATTGGTTAGGTGAGACAAACAATTTTGTGTCATTCATATTTCTTTCGGGTCAATAATATTTCCCTGTCGTTTATTAGAATGAAGCGCGAAGTGGCGAGCTCGGTGGTGGAGCGCGGTGTCGCTGAGCGCGTGCGTCTGAAGCAAACTTATGACAAACGTACCGATGACCTGCAAAAACAACACGAATCCGTGAGGAATGCGTTGACTGAGCATCGAAACAAGGTGAGTTAAATGTGTGATTAACTTCTTAGATGATCGAGGTAGCGGAGGGCTGACCGTGGTGAGATTCATATGGCCAGATTAAATGCGGAAGAATGTATGTACTTTAGACCGAGTAAAGTTTTTAAATTGGTAGTTTTGATCTTTTACGATACCAGATGGAGTTAATAGGTCCATTAGGAGTTCTCACTAACTAGATCTCTCCCTGTGTCTCATACCGTATAGCCACCAAATGATTAAAGAGAAGCCTTGCCAATCCGGGTAAATGGACAAGAGATGGTCCATTGTTTCTAAGGTGCTTTGCTCTTGACATTTCCTACAGTCTTCTCAATCTGTCAGCCCCATTACGGAGACTAATTAATATTTCCATCGTGACCATCCGATTATCAGTAGGAGCTTTGTATATTTCCTACGTATATCTACAGTTTTACCCATGATTTTTGTAGTTTTGCACCCAGATGGATCAATCCAATGTATTTTGGTTTTCCTTTTCTGGTCCTGACCAGCTCCTGTCCAGTTCGTCTTATAAAGAATACATGATTATTCCAATGTTGATCACGTTTTTAGATGACAACCGTAAACTACTTTTGGCAATGGTATAAGTAAAGTCACTTGGTTCTGGCGACACTCTCCACAGCTGCCCTGCTTTCCAAGACACTTCTGGCCGAATGCGAAACGAGGTTAAAGCTTAGACTGCTGCTTTACGGTCCACGAATCATAGATGTTGACTGCTGATGCGTTAGTGTCCAGCTTCCGGCTTTTCCAATAGAAAAGATCTCTACTTGAAATACATATATTGCAGTGGTCCGGCAGCCATCAGACTGTCTTATGTTTAAATCTGAACAGTATGGTATATTCCCAAACCAACTCTGTTGTCTATTTTCGAATCGTCCGCGCAGCTAATATATCTTTAGGCCAACCACGTTATTGTTATTGTAGACCCCTTTATGGTGGTAAGGATCATATAATTTGTCATCGAGGTCATCCAACAGTAGATCCAAGAAACGTGTTGTTTCAACGAGGTCGCAACATAGGGAGAGGGGTTTCAGATGTGTAGGTTTAGTTGGGCATGCAAACTGGGTGTTAAAGTCCTGCGGATACTCGGTACATTCTGGACATATACGAGTAGTTGATATGTCGAAGTCGTTTTGGATAAGTAGAAGTTTAACTTGCAATAGCAACCAGAGTGAAGCTGCGCAAGGGACACTCTCGATTCTCGCGGCAACTCGAGCTCGTCGTCTACAATGGGTGGAAGTTTGACTCCAAGTACGCCATTTATTGAGAGGGAGTCGGTAAGATGCTTATGGCTCCACTGTCAATGGCGGCCAGAGCATGTCTGAAGTTGGTTGTGTTCGCAGTCTGGTCAGCGTATTGTCTTATGTCGTCAACGTAGTTGTGGATGAAAATGCTAATCTTATTTTCCTATGCTTACTCTGAACATTCTTTCCCTATTGAAAAATGGGATTATGCCAAACCATCATCATCCACCAAGCTATGCACAAAGGTACTATTTGTAAAGTCACGTGCAGCCAGTAGTCGTCCCGCCGATCTGTAGGTGGCAGGTAACACTAGTTCAGGAGCCGCCGTTGGAGTGGTTCTTAGAGCGCCCGGCTTGGCGCAGCGCAGCCTGCCTCCGAACCCTTTCAATTGGCAAGAGCCATAAGCCTGCAGAATTGGTCTTACAGGTATAATTACTGTGCAGCACCTGTACATGAGGCAGGGAGAAAGGCCGTTGTGCAAAACATTGCCGGCCTGTCCAAGACTACATCAAGGTATTTGATATTATTAGGTAGTAACTAAATTATAATTAAACCGCAGATTTTTCAATTGAAAGCGATATTATGACCTTAGTTTTGGTTTATTTAGAAGCCGTATTGTCTCATTGCTCTTGGTTAAGTCATTAAAATAAGTTTGGTTGCTGACTCAAAGAACCCAATTCCAATTACTAATAAATGAACTTATTTGCAGGCCCGACAAATACTCGAAAAGGAAGCTGAATCTCGAATTTGCAACATTAGTAATGGCTTCTTGGTGCTCTTCAGCAGCGGTGGTGCTGCCACTACATCGGCCACAAGCAATAACCTCACATTGAACTTAAATGGTGGCAACACCATATCGCCGGCACGTTCCAGCAACAGCATCACGAACAGCACCGGCGGCAGGAACAAAGACGATTTGGGCGGCGGCGATGATGAAACCGGTGCCAACGCGCTCGCTGGTGCGGCAGCTGGCGTTTAAAGGCTGCCTCAACCGCCGTACTACATCCAAACAGTATTTGCTCTTGCGAGCCTAAAGCAAGGCGGAAAAGGTGTAAATCTAGCGTCAAAGTAATAAGATGAAAGTTGAAAGCTGGAATATGGAATATAGTAGTCAAAAAGTTGAATTCATATAAAAATGGGTTCTGTAGCAGTAGTAGGGATGTAGAAATGCAAGTTATTGGATTAGAATTGAAAATGAATTAGTTTAAATGAAATAAAAAAATCTACAAAAGTGTTATCTAATATCTAAATGTTGGTTGTTGATGTGAAAACTATTTATAAAACCTAATTGTTAATGATAACTGTATAACTGTAAATGTATGTGTGTACTAAATAATTAGTTAAATAACTGCAAAATACATACAGACATTATGTGACTCTGCAGTACGTTTAAACTGATAAGTAATAGAATATATATATATATCTGTACTCAAAAAATATGAAAAATATAATATAAATGTGTTAGTTAAAGTCAATATGTATCACGCATACTTATACAAATTAGTTGAATTAACTGTATTTGTATTTTAAACAAAATCCACCACAAAAACTATAACTAAAAACACTAAACTATAAAAACTTAAGTACCGTTATAAAGCAAGATTATCAATGGGTTAACGTGCATGTACTTTAATGTACCTATAAACAATAATTAACATTTAGCTATAAGTATTGAAAAACAAAAGCAAACATGTGTGGTAAATTAGGTGAAAAAATTGTTGTGAACTTTCTACATAGTTTAGCTGATAGGTTTTATGCTTCATAGCATAGTTTATTTACAACAAAAAATTTGTAAAACTTACTGTACAAAGGTGTTTAAACGGTAACTGATGTATAAGTGTCTCCAAATTCCTTTGTTAAAAAAAATCCACTAAAAGGTCTATACTAGGGTGAACCAAAAAAATGAAATAAAATTGCGATTTTTCCCTTTTCTAAATATACGAATTTTTGAATTCTGAAAAAAAAATCCCCGAGGTACATTTTTAGTAAATTTTTGAATTAAAAAAAGAATTTCCTCGATGTAAATTATTTAGGAAATTTTTTTCGCGTTGTAAAAAAGTAAATTCCTAACGTTTTATATAAGTTTTGGCATTTGTGTTGCAAAAAAATTTTTTTTTTGTTCTGTATATGTGTCTTGCAATTCCTTTGCTAAAAACTCCATTAAGAAGTCTATATTAGGGTGAGCCAAAAAAAAATTAAAAATAAGGAATTTTTCATTTTCTTAGTATACAAATTGTAAAATAAAATTTCCTCGATATAGATTTTTTCAGGAAATTTTTCGCGCGTTGGAAAAACGTTGATCTTAACGTTTCATAAGTTTTGGTAATTTTTGTTGAAAAAATTTATTTTTGGTTATTTGTATGAAAAGCATTAAATGCTTACCGCCAACTTCTAAAATAAAACTGAAAATCTACATACATTCTGTTCTTTAAAAATTGCCACAAAAAAGCCTATACTAGGGTGAGTAAAAAAATGGCTTTTGCTTTTTCTAAACTTCTAAATGTATGATTTTCATATTTAAAAAAATACCCTCGCGTTAAATGTTTTGGGTATTTTTTTGCTCTACGCGTTGTAAAAATTTTTATTATAAATGGTCAAAAAAAATGAACCCGTGGTAGTTTTTGGAAAATTTTTTGCTCTACAGGAATTCGCATTGTAAAAAATTGTATGCTAAAGAGTTGAAAAAAAATTACCTCGAGGTAAATGTTTTGGGGGTACCCCGAGGTAGTTTTTGGAAAATTTTTTGCTCTACAGGAATTCGCATTTTAAAAAATTGTATGCTAAAGAGTTAAAAAAAAATTACCTCGAGGTCAATTTTTTGGGGAATTTTTTTGCTCTATGATAATACGTGTTTTAAAAAATTGTATGCTAAACGGTTCCAAACCTTTAGCATTTTTAATAGGCAATACTGCTCTTTTTTTGTTTATTTTTTGGAAAACTTTGAATGTTCCCTCAAGCCTCACAAAATATAATTTAATGAATCTAAAAACCTCGTCTTGCAGAGAAATTTTACTCTCTGTATATAGGTTACCTTTAATCCATAAATACAATATCAGTAATTTTTGGCTCACCCTAGTCTACAATATATATATAAATTAAACTCCATTTATATGTAGATCCGAAAAAAATATATTTTATACAATATTTTACAGTGTAAATGGTTTAGGTTTTCAAAAACAGCCGAGTCTTTGAATGAGATTAGATTTTTGTATAAAAAAAAAATTGTCATGTTATTTTAACACTAATTTATCGTTCAGTTATTCTCGAGGCAGTGATTTTTATAGATTTTAATTTTTAAGAACCTTTTCTGTATGTAAAATACTGTGTAAGATATATATAAGTATACAAATATAAATTTGGGGAATATAAATCTGGAAAAATTCCACTCTGATACAAAAAAAAAAATAAAAATATATTTTTTGTTAAATTATTACTTCAACTGCCTGCTAATATTTACATGTGATTAAAATTTTTTTAAATTAACTAAACAGTTCATCGCACAATTTTCCACTGTTGTATTATTTATTTATGTATATATAACTGCTTATAATGGTTGTATTGTATTTAGTTGAAATTAGTTTAAAAAATCGCTAGTCCAACTGCAGCAAATGTAAAGAAACGAATCTCCGAACACGCACATCTTCAAAGTAACTGCAATATTTACGAATTAAAACGAATGCGCTCGATGTCTATTTGAACAAATTTTATTTTTAGGTTATCAAGGTTATAAGTTAATTATTGGAGCGTTAATATAATTTAGCTTTATTATAATTTATATAAAAGCTGCAAAAGCTTTTTGGTGCGTAAAAATATAGAATTAAATTAAAAAAAAAAATAAAAAATAAAATTTTTAAATTTTTTTAAAAAATAGAATTTTTAATAATATTTTTTTATCTTTACGTGCAAGAAAAAAAATTAAAAATAAAATATTAACTATTAAAATTATTGTAAATTAATTATAAAAATAACCTTTAAAAATATTTTGTTTATGTTAATGTGCAAAAAAAAAAACAAAAAAAAATTAAATAAAAAATAATAATAATAAATAAAAATTTTAAAATATTTTAAAAATTACAATTTTTAATCACAATTTTTTTATGTTTGTCTGTATGTTTTTTTTTTTTGTTATGTAATATAATAATTAAAAAAATTTGAAAAATTAAAGTTCTTCAATAATGTTTCTCTTTTTTATTGTTATAGATAAATTGGCAACACAACTTATTCTTTCTCTCATAACTGTTTTTTCTTAATTTTGCTTTTACGTTAAATTGTAACATGCGATAAATTTTTAAATAAATATATATAAATTAAAATAAATATATTATAATATTAAAAAAAAAATTAATTAAAAATATAAATGAAAATAAAATAAATTTATTATTGTATTATTTAATTAATAAATTAGTTATTAAATTATTTAATGCACGCGATATTATAAAAAAAATGTGCGTTTGTATTGCGTTTACTGTTACACTACAAATATGTAAATTAATTTCGTCTCTACTTAAGGAACTGATAATTAAACTATAATTTCTATGTAGTTAGTTGAAAATTATTATTTATTTCCAAACTTATTTATTATGCATAAAACACTGTAAATTTTACTAAACAAATAAAATTCTAAATGTTCGAACAAAAACACAGAATTTTAATTATTTTTATTTAATTTTTTTTTTAATTTTTTTTTTAATTTTTTTTAATTATTTTTTTTTTTAATTTTTTTAAATTATTTCTATTTTTAATTTTTTCAATTTCTACATATGTACAGCTTTGTTATGGTCCACAACAACTTACACCTTTACAACACCATTAAAACAGAGACTGTTTTTTGTAATCATAAAAGAAACAAAAATTTAACGAAATTAGTAAAACTCTCAAAGTGAAAAAATACTCGAAAACTAAGTATTTTGTAGTAAAGCAAGAAAAAACAAGCTAAAACTGACAATCACATTTTTGAAAGAGGAAAATTTAAAAAATAATTTTACTTATACCGGAAGGGTTAAAATTATATAGTTAAAATATGCTGACTTTTTAGTAGATATGTATATGTTTGTATGTATGTATGCCTTCAGTTATGGATTTTGTTTGCCAGAGACACAACGTGGTAGATTCTTTTGTTAATTAAATTATTTTATGAGGATTCTACCGCGACCTTATGTCTTTTATGCTCTCTTTTGTTAAAGAAAGCAAGAAAAAATGTTAACTTCGGTTGCAACCTAGATATAATACCCTACACAAATACAAATATTCCTTTTAAGAACTGTGTGCTGTCAGTTTGTATGACAATTTCTTCGTTGTTGTTGTTGTTGTAATGGGTACCTAATCCCCGTTGGAATGGCAAGGTTTAAAGAAGCTGTCATCGAGGTCATCCAACGGAAGGCTCAAGAAACGTGTTGCTTCGGCAGGGACCATAGGGTGAGGGCTGTCAGATGTGTGATGTGCTTTCGCAGAAATCATCTCTGTAGTTATCGACTTGGAGCGGAGCCGCCTCCTACAACCATCAAGAGGTCCTTCCTCAGCTATGTCATCGACAAAAAGCTATACGCCGATTATAGCTCGGACGCAACAAACAGATCAGACATGCGTTGACCGCCATTCACAGTGTAGCCATTAACATCTTTACCGACAACCTCTCAGTGAATGGCGTACTTGGAGTCAAACTACCACCCATTGAAGACGACAAGCCCGAGTTGCCGCGAGAATCGAGATTGACCCTTGTGCAGTTGCGGTCTGGATACAGTAGCAGGTTAAACGTTTACTTGCAACGAGTCCCCGCATGATATTAGCCCCCCCTATGCATGACCTGATCCCCACAGATGTGAAAACATTTTATTGTATATTATACCGTTGCCTTTGGCAAGAACTCCTGCCAAACTACGTAAGCTTATATTTTCAAATTAAAAAGTTGTCCATACAAGCAGTTGATACCGAGCGTTCAGCTTGTAATTTGAGCCGATATCTATAGTTCCGAATGAACAAGTGAATTTTAGATCGATATCTCGAAAACTAAGGGAATACTTCGCATATATACAACGGACGTGACTAAATCGACTTAGCTCGTCACGCTGATCAATCAGATATGTAGTTTATAGGGTCGCAGACGTTTCCTTTTGAGTGTTACACACTTCGTGGAAAACTTAATATCATGTTCAGAGCATCTCTATCTTATGAGACTAAACTTAACTTCGTGAAAATATTGGTATCTAAAAATGAATATTATTGAAACCATGTCTCGGCCTTCATCCCAAAAGCATGGAGGTACTAAAATTTTATATAAAATATGATGCCACAAAATATTCCTACTATCCAAACTATAGTCTTGGTCGTAGTAACCATATCAAAAAGTCTTCAGAATGAAGAAATGCGAAAAAAGAGAGATCAAATATTTGCACTCTCATACTAAAGAGTAACACACTTGGTGACTCAAAACGAATTCGGATTCCACATTGCTTTGCCGAAAGAACCCATATTCAAACGGTTTGAAGAAGATAAAGTTTATGACACAAGCTCAAATAAGTATTTGATACGATATTTCCACCTTCAGCTGTTAAATTCAGACACTTAACTGTGTTGTAGCTACGTAACGTTACATTAAAAAATTTAAAATTGAAAACAAAAAATCCAGTGATCTTCGGTTCTTAACCAACCCTGATTATATTCTTACTTTTTACAAGTATCTACTGCTGTTTTTTGATATACGCGCATACATACATACATATACAAGATAATTTGACTTTAATTTACCTAAAAAGTAGTTTAATACACGAATACTTTGTTCGTGTAGCTTAGAGCTCGTACGATGCAAGTGAATTTAAATCAAATCGGAAATAATAGACTATCTTATAGACATACATACTCATTACTATTATCATTATTATTAACAATAAGTGTAAACACATATTTACAATGTAAGTAGTTACACTAACAAAAATAATAATTTTCTAGAGTGAATTAACCGAACCGAACGTTACCAATTGGCAACGATCGGTAGACGGGTAGGTCAACTAATTCACTCGCCATCTTTCTATGGACGGAAAAACCACCTTAGATGTTGTAATTCGCTTCTATGTATGTGTGTATGTTTTACTCGGACTCGGACTATGGGTCAAGTAATGGCTTTAAATTTGATGTCAAGATATCGATGTTAATGTTGTCGTTAAACATAATCAGTGTCATTATTGTTGTTGTTTGTGTATGCATAAATACATATGTAATGTAACGTAATGTATGCGTAAATAGAAAATGGTGAAAAACAGTGTTAATGTCTATAAAGAGTAAAAAAAATTTAAAAAATATTTAATTATAAAATTCAAAAACAAAAAATTAAAATTGAAAAAATTATAAAAAAATTGTTTAGAAATTAAAAAGAAACAATTTTTAAATATTAAAAACATTTTCTTTTTAATAATTTTTTATAATAAAATAAAGTTTAATTGAAAAAAAAATTTAGTTTTTTTAATTAAAAAAAATTCAAATTAAGTTTTTTTTAATTTTTTAAACTATTTTTACAATGAAAAAATTTAGTGGTTTTAATTTTTTTATAATGATAATTTATAATAAAATTTTTATTTTTATATTTTTTTATAATAGATTTTGAGTTTTAATTTTTTTGATATAAAAGAATGTTTTTAACTTTTAAAAATGGTTTTTGAGTTTTTAAACTATTTTTTGTAACAAAAAATATTTTAAAAAGTGAAAAAACAATTTTTTCATCAAAAAAATATTAAAAATTAAAAAACAATATTTTTTATAAAAAAAAATTAAGAAAAACTAAATTTTTTAATAAATAATCATTATCATTAAATTATGTAAATAAATTGTCATTAAATTATATAAATTGTCATTATCATTATAAAAAATTTAGTTTATTATAAAAAATATTGTTTTTTTAATTTTTAAAATATTTTTTGTTACAAAATAATTTTTTTTTTTTTAATTCGGAAACCATTTTTAAAAAGGAAAAACCATTTTTTTTTTACAAAAAAAAATTTTAAATCTTTATTTTTGTTATAAAAAAAAAATTTTTAAATAGAAAAACATTTTTTTTTTATAATAGCAAAAATGTTAAAAATTAAAAGACAATTTTTTTTATTAGAAAAAAATTTAAAAATTAAAAAATAACAATTTTTATTACAAAAGAAAGTTTTAAAAATTAAATAACAATAGTTTTCATTATAAAAAATATTAAAAAAACATTTTTTTTATAAAAAAATTAAAAACTAAATTAAACTAAGTTTAAAAACTTTTTTTTTTATTATAAAAAAAATTAAAAATTAGAAAACATTTTTTTTATTATAAAAAAAATTTAAAAAATTAAAAAAAAATATTTTTTTTATTATAAAAAAGTTTAAAAATTATATAAATATCTTTTCGAAAATTTTATATAAAGTATTGAAAGCGGGGTCCTAATGGACAGCGGTGTGGCACAATAAACAAAACAAGACTGAAAGCGTTATTTTTCTACTAATCGGACGAATATAATAAAAAATAATTATAAATACTTTTTATTTAACTTCCTACTGCATACGAGCTTAGAAGCTTACTAATATTATGAGAATATGCGTGACATTGTTTTTCACCAGTAAAAATTAACCATTTAGTTCACAATAGCAACGTTTGTGTGTCATTTGTTCGTAGAAACGACTTAAACTTTCCAATGTATTTCAATCGGTGTCTAAGTGTGTGTTTAGATGTTTAACAAATAACCTGAAATATATATATTTTAGTTGGCAATAGAAAATATAGCAATAAATTTCAAATAAATGTCAGTAAAAAAAATCTAATTAATTAAAATAATTAATCAATAGTATTATGTAACGAACAGCGCATCATTTGTGGACATATTAATGGAACTGCATATGTATATGTGTATAAAATGCACGGAATTAAACAAAAATATATATTCAATTGCAATTAATCATTGTTAGTTGGTGTTGTAAATGTATGTTGTTGCTGTATTTGTACATAGCAGAAACGTATAAAATATATAAACAAAAAAAAATAACCTTAAATAAATCGGATATGAGTAATTGGAGCAAAGCTTTATCACTTTCTTTCGACTAAGTGTGAACCAAAAATTTAATCAACTATTGAAGCTGTTATAATGTTTTGAATGGAAACGGTATTTTATGCTTAAATTACAGTTAAGTTTAAAAACTTGTTTCTCATTTATCATTAACGAAAGTCAGTACACGAAAGAATTAAGGAAATAACTAACAATTGCTAAACTGTATAATTTATTGTTTCGTTTACTAATCGTATACAAATGTAATATTTATTTTGTACTAATATTCCGCCAGTATCATGTCTAAAGTTAGTTCAAACAATGAGGCTTAAATGAAAATCGTTCCATATAATTTAAGTCCATGAATTTGTTATAAGTAATTGAATTCAGAAACAATAAAGAAATTATGTGTAGACGATGGCAGTTGTTTAATAATTTCATGGTGGGAGATTGTTTGAAAATCAATACATTTTCTGCTTACTTGTTCAATACAAAGGTATTTATACGTATTTCATTAATGTTAATGTTTGGAGAATCGAACAACAATAATTTTAAAAAATTATTTGATAAGAAAAAACGTTGACGTCGGCTGCCCCAAAGTTTTAAGGGGTTACATGAGTTTCACAGTTTCAAAAAATCTAAAAAAAAAAAAATTATCTTATTAAATTCTATAACATCTCTAGAATATTGTCCTAAATTTTCAAGTTGATCTGATCAATACTTTCGGAGATACAACCCTGAGAACTTGTGCGCTCGAGGCAATCTAGGCTAAGTGCGCCGTCTTTAAGCGCGTTTTTCTCGAAACTGTGTTTTCAAAGGCGGTTGTCAAGATTTCTCGCGAACTACTCAACCGATCTTGATGAAATTTTACACAGGTCTTCGAGATATCATTTACAAGGTCTTGAACGAAGGATTTTCTTTTTTTAATTACAACTATTAAAAAAAAAAAATGTCGAGAAATTTTCATCGAAATTTGCATTTTTTTTATAAAAGGTCTGCTAAAAATCCAATTTTCATTTTTTTCTTTTTCCTTCGTTCAATACCCAGTTTATTGTCTTTACTAAAACACGTATTTTTTATTTTTGTTTCTGATGATCCTCAAAGAAGTTCTGCTGACAACGCAGATGCACATTTTTTCCGAGGGACTGCCGGAAATGGCGTCGTAATGACTGCCATTTTGATATTTTTTTTTTGAAAATTTTACAAAATGTTTACTAAATATGAGTCTTTTAAATAAAAAAAAAATTCATTAAAATATTTTATTTTTTATATGTAAAAAAAAATATTGAAAAAAGGTCGTTTTTTGCCCGAGGAAACCCATGTAACCCCTTAAGCGCTTTTCACTGATAAGAATTATTTGATTTTCAACGGTCAGTTTGTATGGTAGCTACATATGTGCTATTGCGACTCGATCAAAACAATTTCTTCATATATGATATCGTTGCTTTACACAATAATCCATGCCAAAATTCGTGAAAATATCTCGTCAAGTATAGAACTTTTCCATATAAGAACTTTATTCCGATCGTTTAGTTTATACGACAGGTATACGCTATAGTGATCCGATATGACCAATATGTTCGGAGTACCCCAGGCAATAATCCATGCCAAGTTTCAAATCACTTCACATAAAAAAGTTTTTCATATAAGACCTTTTTTCCGAGCGTATGAGTGCTGAGAATAGGGTATGTGCATCATTTCAGGACGATATCTCAACTGCTGAGGGAAGAACATAACTAAATCGATCCACATATGTACATATGTACATTTTATAGAGTATCTGGCGTTGTCTTCTGGCAGTGACAAACATCTTGGCGAACTTAATATAGCCGATCATGCGAAATTTCTCGGATATATCTCGTCAATTGGTAGCTAAATCCACTCAGTTTATCCACTGATCATTTGCGTACATATGTACTATGTACATACATATATGAATATTTTATAAGGTCTCCAAAATTTCCTTCGGGTTGTTACAAGCTTCGTGGTAACCCAAATATACCGTTATGTTTGAACAAAGTTATTAAAAAAGATATTAGAAAAATAATAAAAAAATAACAATAAAAAATATTAAAAAAAAATAATAATGTGTAATAAAAAAAATATTTAAAAAATTATATTTAAAAAAATAATAATTTTTTATGATAAAATAAAAAATTAATAATTTTTGTACAATAAAATAAAAAAATTGTATTTTTTTCATTAAAATAAATTTGTATAATAAAAAAATATAATTTTTTTTAAGGAGTCAGTGGGGTAATTAATTTTTTTGCATTTTCTGTACTCTTGTACCCTTAGAACTAATGTAGAAACCCATTCTACCATTGGAAGGTTTCGAAAAAGGCCCAAAAATAATAATACCGCTCGACGTTCGGAGCGCTCGGGGTGCACACTTCAAACTTTAAACGCGTTTTTCTGAAACACACACTTTTTTAAACTGGCGGACATGATTCCGATCGAACTACTCAACCGGTTTGCTTATTTTTTTTTTTTAATTTTCGCAAAACGACTGGCTATCGTCTCTACTAGATTCATAATTTTTTATAATTTATTGAAAATGTTATGACAAAATTTATGTAAAAAAGAATGGAGAAAAATAAAAAAACGTGAATTACTTTTTTATTTATCAACATTTTTTCATGTTTCTAGTAGGGACGATAACCATTCACGTACTTTTTAAGAAAAATTTGGGTGTTGTGTTTCAGATGATCCAAGCATGAGAAACCCAGCTATTTCTCCGACAGATGTCATCAAAAAATTCCGAAAAAAATTGTTTATACACTACACGATATACCTCAGATATGTGAAAAAAGTTCTATTGTAGAATAAAAATTTCTATAAAAAAATTTCAAAATAACAGGCCAGATTACCCTACTCACACCTTAATAAAAATATATTTTGTAAAAAAATTAAAAAAATATATATGTTTGTATGTATATTAAAGAAAAAAAAAATTAAAAAGAAAATATTGAAATAAAAACTAATATTTAAAAAAAAATATTATTAAAAAAAATTATATAAAAAAATTAAAATATTAAGAAAAAAATAAATAATATCAATAAAAAAAAATACTAACTTTTTGTATAAAATATTTTTTTTTTAATTAAAAACAATTTTTAATAAAATACCGCAAAAAAATTTTTTTACTTAAAAATAATAATTTTAATAAAAAACATAAATAAAAAAAAATGAATAATTTTTGTTTAACAAAATAAAGAAAATGTTTCTTTTAATTAAGAAAAATTATAATAAAATACACAAAAAATAAATTTTAATTAAAAAAATATTTTTTTTTAAATGAAACACAAAAATATAAAAAGGATAAAAAAATAAAAAATATATATTTTTTTACTTAAATCAGCAGTAAATAAATGAATCAATAATGGAAAAATTAAAAAGATTTAAAAATTAATAATTAATTTAAATAATATTTTTTAATAAAAATTAATTTTCGATGAGGTTAAAAATTAATTTCGAATGCAATATTAATCAGCATCACAGATGTCACCAAAGGCATATTGAAGAATAGAGATTATTTCTATGTCATTTATTATTTATTTATTTTACATTATATTATTTTATTTAGCATTTCTATATTTTATGTCATATTATTTTATATTTTATTTTCATCTTAAATTTAAAAAAAAATGTATTTGGTTAAAAATATTTGGTCAAAAGACGTTATTTTATTAATGTGTTTAAAAAATATTTAGTTTAAAATTGTTCTACATAAATTGTTATCAAGTAAAATAAGACTTATGATATTTTAAATTTTTACTTAATTTTTTTAACGAATCTGATAAAAACACTTTACATTATATTTGTAACTAAAATTAAAAAAATAAAAAACAATGGTCGGAGTATGTTAATATATTGCATGACACCGATTTAAAATATTTTTTTTTTGGTGCCAGATTATTCAAAAATAAAACGCAAATAAACAACATAGCGAGTTATAACTTAATTGGCGTAATACATTGTCTTTTGGGAAAAGAAAAAAATTAAAGCGGAAGCAAAAAAAAAAATAAAAGAAGTTAAAAATGTAATAAAGTAAAAAATAATTTAAGAGAAAACTAAAACTGAAACATAGAAAACTAAAAAATAAAATAAAAAAAAACAAAAAAAAAAATTAAAAAAAAACAAAAAAATAAAGAAAACTTAAAAAAAAATAAAGAAAACTAAAAAAAAAAACAACAAATAAGAATGCAAAAAAATATTAAAATATAAAAACAATTAAAAAAAAAATTCTAAATATATTAAAAATTAAAAAATAAAATTGAAAAAGTAAATTTAAATAAAAATAATATATTAAAAGAAAACTAGAGAAAAAAAATATTTAAAAAAGAAATAATAATCTAAGAGCAATCAAAAATAATATGAAAGATAATAAAAAAAAAATTTTAAATGAAGAAAGAAAATTAGAAATGAAAAAAAAAATTTAATTTAATTTAAAAAATGAAAATTGATTAAAATAAAATAAAATTAAATAAAAAAATTAAAACTAAATTAAAAAAAATAAAATTAACAAAATTTAAATGCAAATTAAAAAATCAGTGAAACAATAATATTTCATTTTGGCACTCCTTCGTCTGAGCTAATCTCATTATTAAACACTAAATCGCTTATTACTCAATATGTTTTCATTATAATATAATATATCTATGTACAAGGCACTAAGTATTGCGTTCCACACCCGCTATTACAGCATTTGCACAAAAGCCATGCTTAGTAATGAGCCAACCGCCAGTCCTAAACTCAGACTTGCTGCCATAATGGATGAAGCCATTTCTTTTTCGTGCCGCATGACAGATCTGAAATTTATAAAAAACTTAAAATTAACAGCACTATTTTGTGTAACTGCACACTTGCCTCGGTGCCATTATTAAGCTGATATTTGCTAAATAACCGTTAGTTATACCAAAGGTAATCATCAATATGATAAATGTGACATCGGTATGCACCAGCACGGGCAAGAAATTGTGTGCATTACTATTCGCACAGAGAAAGAACGGAACGTACAGCAGGCGTATAAAAGTCATTAAAAGCACCGTGTGTGGATTATTGCGGGGCTGCAAGTGAGTTTGGTTAATAACTATTACAATTAAACTTATGCAACAACTTACTCGCTCCCACAAACCGGCCAGTATACGTCCAAAGTAGTCACCGGAATTGAAGAATAGATAATTTACCACTGGCATGTAGTAAGTATCTGCAAACGGTTGAGATTTTATTACATAATATCTAATATACACACAAAATAAAATGCCTTACCATTCCATGCGTGTCCTTTACCGTAATTTTCCGACTGCATTAGCTCGGTGACCGATGGATATACGGAGAGTGTGGTCGCAAAAAGTAGACATATGTTGACAGCTTCAACGTAAATTTTTCCAAAGACCTCTTTTATATTCGGATCTAAATCTACGCCAGTGTCAACACTACGACTGTGTGAGGGTGTGTCGGCCAAAATTTTGTACTTATCACCACCTTCGACATAATACTTGAAAAATGGCTGATGTGACATAATTATATAGCAGATTATGGATAGAAAAACCAAACCACTACCAATGATGAAATATATCAAAGCAGTAACATCGGGCGCAGAGCCGAAAGCTAGTACTAAAATAAAAGCGAGCGCTGACAGTATACCGCCCAAGGCTTGACCACTGACCAAAGCAGTCATATAATGTGATGGGAAGAGACCAGCTACGCCGAATATACCGCCAGACATTGTGGCCGAACATACTAAAACAATACAAAATTCGTTAAATAAAAGACTGAATATAAGCATGGCTTGCTATATAGTACTTACTGTTAATGATTACAACCGTAAATAATGTGATTAAGAAAAACTGTTCCTGCCAGTGGTCGGTGTTGATTTCAACGAAGCTCGTGGTTATGATGAAAATGCCTAAAATAGTGAATAGTGTTGCTAACATTTTCACTTTTAGGGAAACGAGATGTCCATAAATGGCGTTAAGTATGAGAAAAGTAGTGCCCGATATGGATGCCGCGAGCGTTAGATCACAGGTAAAGCTTTTTTGCATTGGTGTCAGTTCTGGTACAAAATCGGAGGTTTCGTTGATGGTCGTGTTTCGGAATTTAAACATCCAGTACTAAAAGAAGGAATGTTTTTCGATCAATATAATTTAGAATATGTTAAAACTATATATAAAAGGAAAAAACGTTTATTTCAGAAAAGATTTCATACAAGAATTTGACTTTCTATAGCAGCTATGACTAATACCGGTTCGATATCGGCGGTTACAACAAACCTTCCTAAATTTTAAAATCATTGATAAAAGTTTATAATTACGTGCTAATGACGTTCTTAGATTTCACTTGAGTGAGTCACATATATGTACATACATATGTACGTCGGTTGGCCTAGATCATATTTAAATGCAAATTTTTTCATGCCAAGGCACATTCATGTCAAAACTCGTATGTATGAAGGTACTGCATATGTACGTATATACTATATCCATTCAACTATATATTTTTACACTTATACATATAGATCTGTCTGTCATTATGTGTAGAATTCGCACATTTAGAAACTGATAAGCTTTGTTTACTACAAAAGATTTATGTTTAAATAATAGGACCCATTTTCCTCATGCTGATAAATATTACAAGGAAATATATATGCATGCATAATAAACAGACTTAAAGCAAGGTCGGTATGTTTTTTATCTCAACTTTTGAAAATATATGGTTGCAGCGTAGTTCAAGTTTTGGGCACCAAAACAAAAAAAAAAAATATATGTTGCAGTATTTTTCCTACGAAGAAAACGATTACAGCTGTGCAATTGCAACTTGTTATCAAACAATGGTTTTGTTTTAGAGTGCAGCACTGCGCAAAACACAATTTTGAATATAGCTGGTCTTACATCCATTTTATTTTATTTTTTTTTTCAAAACACTCAGTGCACTAACTTACATCCTCTGCTGTTACGAAGAAGTTCCATGGTGTCATGGTGGCAATGCCCAGCAAATAGAAAACGGCATAAGTATAGTTATAGCGATCAGGTGGCGCATCAGTCATCAATATTTGTCCCCGACTTCGTATTTGCTCTGGATCCAATTCGTTATCCATTGTAGGCAAAATTGCAGGCATGCACTTTATTTCATCCTCATCACTTGATTCAGCAATCGCGCTGATTCTGTCGGTATTTGCTGAGCCACCAAAGTTGTTGTCAATTGCATTCCCCCGATATGGTACCTGCTCGTTTTCGACAAGTACTTGTCGATCCGTTGCTCCACTCCGCTTCCTGAATGCCATTCTGCTCCTACAGTTAGTTTCGTTGTTCTTTGTCTCACTTATCAAAGTAATTAGGGTTTAGGACTCGCAAGTCTGCAACATTGATTCACTCTGTTGCTTAACACAATCTTTACTGCAAACGTCCGGCAGTAGCTACATTTACAATTTACTTGAAGTTAGCAATAACATTTGTCTTTTTTACGCCTTCAGATAATACTTTTTGCCACTTTTATTTATCAACTAATCTATGCCAGTCGCGATTATATGAAAACAAACAAATGATCCAATTACAAGTAATAGAATGTGTGTTATTATTACTGACACATTCGATAAATGGTTGGGTATAAAGTTATCGAGTAACATGACACGTAGTAATCGCAATGTTACGTTGTATTGCGTTACGTTAACAGTTAGAAAAGAATTGTTAAGTTTTTTCTTGAAAGCATTGCACATTTCCCGATCGTTCTTCATACTTATTTTTATATTTTTTTACTTATATCTAATTAATAGTGTATGCACACCAAGAGATTTTCATTTTAGAACGCATTGTTGTAAAAGTAGTAAAAATCATAAATTCACGATACAAATTTCACAACTTTCAGCTTTCAGAACAATATTTTGACGCAACTTGGCAGCACTTAAACGTAGTTCCGTTCGAATAGGGTTTGTGTATTCGCTAATTTACTATAGTCGGTGTGTGTGTACAAGTTTAGTCCAGACAAAGAATGTAATTTTATACATAATCTGCATTCTCTGGGCCAGTTTGAACAAAATTGTTTTGGAATAAAAAATATTCCACGAACTAGCAATATATAACAGGAAATTTACTAAATTAGTAAGGAATACCCAGGTTTGGGCGTAACCAGTGCATATAGTAATAGTTGTTTCATATTCTCTGAATTAACTGAACAACAAATACTGTCGCGAATAATGCGAATGCTTCATATAAGAAATAATTAAACAAGTAAGGGGGCTAAGTTCGAGTGTGCCCAAATAAGCCACGAGGCTTACTTAAATATTTTGAACTGTTGTGTATTAGGGATATGAGCTTTGCCTAACACGGTTTTGATTTATATTATATTCTTATTATTTATGAACTGGTCCCCAGAAGGTTTTTAAAATATCACATACATACATACATATGTATATTAGTCTGAAGTCGGTAGAAAAGTTGGAAATCACTATATGTGCATACATAAATTCCTCAAGTGTAGTCAAACACATATTCCTATATACCATGATCTTACAAACATAAAATTCACACACTTACAGAAGGTATTAAGCCAACCAGACGTTTGAAATTCTTATATTAGGTATAATAGAGCTAGGAGTAGTACTGACCC
This sequence comes from Bactrocera dorsalis, assembly GCF_023373825.1. NCBI lineage: Eukaryota > Metazoa > Arthropoda > Insecta > Diptera > Tephritidae > Bactrocera > Bactrocera dorsalis. Next base: position 89,805,178 of record NC_064303.1, read on the forward strand.
GGTTTTGGCAATACGAGATATAATTACAAGAGTTTTATTAATATAGTACACATATCGACCAATATATTGGTATAAATTCAAACGGATATTTGAAGTTCTGACATGTATTAGTTATATGGGGCTAGGCAAAGGAAAAATCCGATTTTATCTATTTAAGTCCCAAAGACTTAATTCACTGTGTGTGTGAGTTGCCAAGGAGATTTATCCTGAAGCACAGGGCCATGCTCAGAACTATTTTTAAACCACAGATCCACTTCTTACTGCGACACGTTGTACCAATTACTGTTCTGTATGTTAATTTTCAGCATTGTTATCTCAATCAGTTAAATCCGCCAACTGTTCTGTTAGCTTACAAATTCTAAGATAACTCTGAACAGTCAGTTTTTTTTAATGGCTCAAATAAATGTCATTGAGTACCGAAGGGAAAACGCTTTTGAATTTTATTACGAATCAAAATTGTTCCTGAACACTTAAGGTGCGCACGCTAATCGGAATAACGGAAGGGTTTTGCAGAAGAAAGAAGAAATTGAAAAGCCTAGGTTACCTACTAAAGAGAAACTCAGAAACTTCAAATTGAATGAAGAATGTTTATTATCATTCGAAAGAATATTCTTTGCTATTTTTTTTGAAGATTAAGATTATCTCTTTCTAATGTTGACTGCGGCAACGTCTCAGATGGTACATCCTTTGAGTCCAATTCTTGATGACTCGATAACTGGCGAATGACACGCGTGATATTTTGCTCCAAGAGCTGAAACGAAGCAGGATTGTCCGCATAGATTTTAGTCTTTACATAACCCTACAGGAAAAATTGTAATTGTGAGATGTCATACGATCTTGGTGGCCAATCGACCGGTCCAAATCGTGAAACTATCTGCTCACCGAAGTGTTTTCTCAATAAATCCCTTGATTGATTCGATGTGTGGAAAGTGGCCCCATCCTGTTGAAACCAAATGTCGCTGAGATCATGAGCTTCAATTTTAGCTATAATAATCGGTTATTATGACTCGATAAAGGTCGCCATTGACGATTACGTTCTCACCGGCATCATTTTTGAAGAAATACGAACCGTTGACTCCACCGGCTCACCAAACTACATCAAACCTTTTTTCTAGATGAAATGTGACATTTTTCCTTGTTTACATACCCATCGAGCCAGCAATGAGTCTCATGGCTGAACAAAAATTGGTTCGAAAACGTCGAATCTTCTTGAAACTTTTTAGGAGCCTTTAAAGTCGTTTCATCCGTCAGTCCCACTTGCTGCGAACGGCGCCGAATCGACTCTCCACGGTCTTCGTCTATGGTACACTCTCAGTTACGGCTGCCACATTTCCTTCACTGCGTGCTGGACGTGGTCTATTCAGTCGACTATTAACCAATAATGAAAGCTGGGTCTTAAGATGGGTGATGGTATTGCGAATGATAGGCATAGTAGGCCGATTTTGTTGACCATAGGTTGAGCGAAGCGTATGAAACACATTCTTTACAGAACGTGAATTTTCATAATAGAGTCAAACGATTTGAAATCGTTGTTCAGGCGTCTTTCTATGACGAAATGACAAGCAATTCTGAACAAAAGTAACATGTCAGCTTGACACGATTCCAGCGTGATCTGTCAAAAAAAGGCTATTGAAAAAAGTAACTCTACTTGGATAACCCGTTATATCAAATGGAACTTAAATTCTTTTCCAACTAAAGGTAGTACGTTAGAGCTAGAGTGGGGAATGTCTACTTATGAGACCCGGTTGTGCTTTTCACATACACTTTCCAAATAAGCTTTGAAGTGTCAGAATTTTTCCGATTAAATAAATATCAAGTAGATGTGCCGTTTGAAAATATAGACCACACAAAATAGACGAGAAGTGGGCATACTAATTGTCTTACAGGCACATATGCAACTAAATTTTATATTCCAGCAAATCCTTCACAGAAGCGCCTACGTCATAAATTGTGAGAGAATTGCCACTTTATGGTCGTTAGGGAGAACTATAAAAAACAGGAAGGTCAAAGATGCCAACCAAAAAACAAAAAAGAATAACATAAAATTTAGGAAGGAAGCAAAGGGGTAAAAAATATGACACCAGCAGATGCCAAAAACTGCCGGACACGCAGTGCCAAAGCGTATAGATACATACATAACGGTACATACATATCTGTTAATATTTCAGCAGCTTGCGTAGGTGGCAAGCGTGTTAGGCCACATTTCTAACTGCGCTTTAAAGAAATGGTGTGAGAAAGCCTACAAATTTTCCACAGATGCCGACAGGATGTGCAGCAATAAAAACCGGAATAAATAACGCATAAGAAGAAGAAGCAGTTGAGCGGCAGAGTAAATTGTAATGGCATACGAAAGGTAACCCTTTAGGCAGCTCACACCCCCGTATACTGCGCCACACACTAGAAACGCCGAAAGAATAATAAACGAGCCGAATTTCTTACGCCACATGGACGGAGCAAAAAAATAGAAGGCATGAGTTGCGCCGCTTCTGTGATTGGTTTTGTCGTCATATTCTCATCGCTATGCCACAACAGCGATGACATTAGAAATTCAGCATAAATTTGCACCTAATAAAAGCCAAAAAGGAGGATCGTTGAGTGCCACATTCATGCCCCAACAATGCACGCCGCCATCGCATTCACATTCGCCGTGCAATCATCCATCATTGTGCGAGTATTTGGCGGGTGGGCGCCGTAGCTGCGCGGGGTGGGCTGACTTGGGTTATTTGAATATCCCACCACAATCAGCCGGTACTGCACTGCCATCCATCCACACATAGAAACGCACATACGAATACGACTTTGCTAAGCAGTGCGGCTGCCGTAGGCCACAGACATACAGTATGCTTCGATTATATTCAAATCTTTCCCCACTTGCAATTTGTGTTTGAAGCAATGACTGGATTGCTATCGCGTGATGACGTGAATTCATTGAAATTTGATGACTTTGGCCTTTTCATATTTTGCTTGTGGTTTTGCCACTTTCGGTTCTGTCGCTGGCAAATTAGACTCAAGAAAGGGTGTTGAATCATTTTAAATTTGAGACGCAGAGTTGGTAGTGGGCATATTTAGATTTGTGCTGATGTATGTAATGATCGCCGGATTCAGCTATAAGAATATACACACTTACTATATACAAATATGATGGCAACGAAAAGCGTATAAGTACGAAAAATGTGCTTTTGAAATCATAGAAATTGTTATATAGAAAATGTAATGAATGTCCAAGTTTAGGCCAGCGTGTTGAGATTATGGAATCAAAGAGATTCAGCTCTTTTCGACATCAAACCCCATTAATGCTTTAAATATCGCCTTTTAACCAATGTGGTCGAAATTTATACTCTGCAAAGGAAGCCCTCGGATCCAAGAAAGGAAAGAGGTTCGGACGGAAGGAAGTTCAGATGGACGGAAGGAAGAAAATTAAGATGAGTGTACGGAATTTCAGATTGATGCACAGAAATGCATATGGACGGGGAGAAGTTCAGATTAAAAGACGCATTTTCAGTTGGAAAGAAGGAAACTCAGATGAACGGAAGAATTTCAGACGGATGAACGGAAATTCCGATAGACGTATGGAAGGAAGTTCGAAGGAAGGACAGTAAATTCAAATGAACAGAAGCAAGTTCAAATTGAAGGATGGAAATTCATATTTACGGAAGACGGAAAGTTGATATTGACGGATGGAAGTGTTCAGATAAACATATGGAGGGAAGGGACTTCAGATGGACGGAAGGTAGTTCAGACGGACGGAATGAAGTTCAGATTCCTAGATAGAAGTTTAGATGGACAGAAGTAAGTTCAGATAGCCGGAAGAAAGTTCAGACAGACGGACGGAAATTCCGAAAGACGTACGAAAAGAAGTTCAGATTAACGAATAGAAGTGTTCAGATAAACAGACGAATATACAGATTTGCGTAAGAGACTTCAGATGGACGGAAGGAAGTTCAGATGAACGGAAAGACAGATGAAAGGTTCAGACTGACGGGTGGAAGGAAGTTCAGATGGACGAACGGAAGTGTTCAGATAGACGGAAGGAAGTTCATATGAACATACCGAAGGAAGTACTAGTGGACAGACGGAAGTTCAGATGGACAGACGTAAGGAAGTTCAGAAATATGTAGGCATATATTTTTCTTCCTGGTGTGGAGGTTTTGAAATTCTTTGCAATTTCGATTCCACTTCTAATCATTTAGATTATTGATTGCCTAGCTTACCCATGGTTGATTCTGATTTGAACTAACAGCTGCAAGCGACACGTGGAAAGAAGATGAAATAAGAAGTGGACTTCTTAACAGACAATTCGAAGTTCAGTTGGAAAATTGGTTTCGAAGTATACTATAAATTCCATCAATTTAAAGTGTATATTGCAGACAATTGTTCATTACTTTAGAGCTGGATGAAAGTTCTATTGTGCTCTTGTGATTTGCTGATAGATGATTGAGTCTAACTTGAGCTCATGATTTCGGCGAAGAACTCCTTCCTTTTAAAATTGAAATCTATCAAATGTGTAAGCAATAATCAGTGAATGAGAGAAGCGGAGTTGGAAACAATTCTTCCCGAACCCGAAGTTCTCAGAGGGTGCGTGGTGCACAGGAACAATGTTCTGCATATTTTTTTCCAATAATTCACTACAATCATCGGGTTTCGGCTTTATATCTACGGTCTTGGTATTAATTATGTAAAAATAATTTTTAGAGGCATATGATTTCCAATAGCAATAGTTGTCAAAGTAAATATATGTATGCATTTTACATTTCCAGAGATTCAAAGTGTAGCGAGGTTTTTTACCACCTGATCTTTTGTTGGGGAGGTCTTCCTTTTCCTCTATTTCCACCGGCGTGTACTGAATCGAAAATCTTCAAAGCTGCAGTGTGCTCTTCTATCTGGACAACATGACCTAGCCGCTGTCTCTTGATTTGCGGAAATTTGTCAATGTCGCCGTATATCTTTTAAGAACTACAGTGTTTGTCCGGAAAGTAATAGGACTAATTTTCTTCCTCAGCGACTGTGTTTTGGAGCTTGCGCGCACCGACGTTAGGGCGTTTCTAGCTAACGAAAGAGCGACTGGTCATTGTCTCCGAGCAGCTGGAGAGTCAGGTCATACATTTTCGCGTGACGTGTTTCTGTGATTAGTGCAAGCCGAAAATGCAGCGTTCATTAGAGCAGAGGTATGCGATTAAATTCTGTGTGAATCTCGGTAAATTTGCGACAGAGACCTGATCAAGCAGGCTTACCCAGATGTTGTTTTAGCAAGAAGTCCTATGTTTCAGTGGCACCAGGCCGTTTTGGAGGGTCGGAAAAAAGTCGCTGATGAATGAACAAGTCGAAAGTGAAAACGATGCTTATTGTCTTTTTTGACACCAAAGACATCGTCCACCATGAATTTGTTCCTCCTGGACAAACCGTCAACACCAAAATTTACGTCGAAGTCTTTAAGAGACTCAAACACTTGTCACGTCGGACAAGACATCGCAGTCGAGTGGAAGTTGCACCACGACAACGTCCCAATTCACACCACCTTTCACAGTTTCGTGTGGTTTGCATGACATACCATAGAGAATAGGTCCATGCATTTCGGATACTTAGTAGAGAGCTAAGCAAGAATGATTCTCTTTTAACGTCAATGGTGAGCGCTACAGGTTCCGCTTTGCTTCCGTTTGGACGGTATAGAAAGCCGTACATTACTTTATAGGGACTATCTTTTGTTTTTACCGATTTATATAAATGGGGGGAGTTGCTGTAACCGCTAGCTTAACACTTCTTTCTGATACGAGACTTCGGCTGCACTTAGGGTATAATATCAATCACAGTTGCATTTTTGCCAAAATGTTTATAAAAAGATTTTTATCTTGATTTTGATGGGTCAGTTTGTATGAAATTGTTTAATTTTATGCCATAGTTGTCCGATCTAAACAATTTCGTCGGAGCTTGTAAGACGTCGCTACATATCCTTTGCCAGTTATATGCTATGTCCGATATTGGCGGTTTCGACAAATGAGCAGAACCTTGGGTAGAAAAAGACCTGTGCAAAATTTCAGATCGCTGTCTCAAAAACTGAGGGACTAGTTCGTGTATATGCGGCTCGAAGGACGAACCGATGGCGATACGGACTTGGATAAATCGACTCCATTCGTCATGCTGATCATTTATATATTTTTTTTTGTTTTAGGGTTTCTGACGTTTCCATTTGGGTGTTACAAACTTCGTGGCAAAATTTAATATACTCTATTCTAATTTGCATTTGTTTTCACATGTAACTGTACTTGCACACTCACTAACCGACCGTATCTCATGTGATTTCTCATCCAGCTGTTATGCCATAAGCCATTTTCTATGACATATCAGATAGTAAATGTCTGAAAAAATATATTATTTTGTTGCAGCAAACAAATAAAAGCAAAAACAACAAGCAAGCATATGCCTGCTTGCAAACAATGACAAGCTTGCGATAAGCTACAAGAGCCGAAACTCCCCACATATGAAGAATATGAAGAATAAGTGCAACAGCTGAAATAGCAGTTTTACCCAAATTCCGCTCCGGAGCACGCTACATGCCTCACAAGATATGCTGCTTCTATTATTAAAGCGACAAGCCCACACGCTAAACTGCTCGAGACGAATGTGGAAACGGAGTTTTGGGTTTGAGCGGGGGGCAAACTATTTTTGGCTGATATATTTCATATTCTTTTGCGGAAGGAAGCGGCACACAGCCACGCAGTCATGCGGAAAGGAAACATGCAATATTGCACTTTGTTACGCAACACGCTGGCTCTCCGAGCTTATGTGTGTTCGAGACACTATCCAAGCAGACATACGAAGTGGTGTAAACACAAAAAGTAGCAAAGTGCAGCAGCAAAAAAAAAAAAACAAAAAAAAAATGTCAAGATGAGTGAAATAAAAACGAAAAGTTTGGAAACTTATAAATTATGCAAAACAGAGCACAAGGAAGTCGAATACGTTGCATGGCGTTGCATGCAACATGCGGCTTGGCGTATGCCAGCATCCGCTTAGACAAGTATACGATGCGTCTGCGTTGCGGGGGTGGGTCTATTTGATATGCTTGATATGCGAATGATTGACGTTATGATGTGGTATTAAAAAGCAAAGGCGGTAACATAAATTCTGCGTCGCTTGTCCCGGCTTAGCGCCGAGGAACGTGGCTGGCTGGGAGAGCTAGTGAGTTAATGTTTGCTTTCGCAATGGATGCCGCAAGCTTTGCGTGCATGTATGCTGTAATACTTATGCATTATTGCCTACCACATACTCATGCTGCGAAGCGTTTGGGCGTGTGGTCTCATCAGCGCTGCAGGCAAAGTGGATTTTAACAAGACATTGCAGCGCTCGCGTACGCTCTAAGTTGATACGATGTGCAATTTCTTTCATATTTAGCTTTCAGCAAATTAATAAAAAAAACTAAAGTAAATATCCTTTGTTTCGCCAATATTATTGCTGCTTGAGTGACGCAGTTCTTTTATCATTTGGGCTTGCGGGTGGTCTGGGTTGGGAAATTTGAAAGACAAATGAGTTTCTCGTAATATTAAATCATTTAAAATAGTCTGTATAGTATAAGTGACCCTGTTGATGAATGCAAAATCATTGAGCAGCCGGTATAAATATGGGTGTTCAATTGTACAGCTACTGATCTAGCTAGCTACATATTGATAAGATAATCAACCGCGTTCTGCAGCAAGCAACAGATTCGTTTCAAACGAAACTGCCAGAAAAAGTTGAATATAATATGGTAAATCTAAGTGCCTACAAAAATTTATGGCATAATTGTCACAGTTTACTGAGGGCGGTTCGATATTCCATATACTTAGTCTCACAGCCTGAAGGCGACGTAGAAACTGCTTTCATTGCGGATAGCGTGATAACAGTACACCATATCGTGTTGACAAACCGCCGATTGAAATTGTAAAGTATAGCTGAGATGGTATATGTCTCGGAATAACGCTTCGGTCTTATCCAGCATCCAATGTGGGGCATGAGTATAATGAACTCATCTCCAAACAGTTATCTCTGTTCCTCTCCTTCGCTGAAACCATTACTGCACTCACCTGCTTGAACTGAAACCGCCTTCTAAAAGTATCAAGTAGGTCATTCCTCAACTACGCCGACGACATAAGACAATACGCTGAACAGACTTCAGACGTAACTAAGTTCAGACATGCACAGACCGCCATTCACAGAAGAGCCATAAACACCTTCACTGACTTCGTTTCAGTGAATGGCGTACTTGGAGTCAAACCATCACCCATTGCAAACGACGAGCTCGGGCTCTCGCGAGAATCGAGAGTGACCCCAGTGCAGTTTCGTTCTAGATACTGTAGCAGGTTAAACTCCTACTTATCCAAAAACGACCCTGACATACCAAACACGAGTCTCTGCATGACTCTAACCACCTCTTTGCATACCCTACACATCTGACACCCTATAGTCCGACCCCGTCCAAACAGCACGTTTCCTGGGGCTACCGTTGGATGACTTTACCACTCTAATGGGGACTGGATAACCGTCAGCATAGCAACAATAACATGGGACATGATTTGGTTCCCGTCTCAGTTTATTCCGGACAACAACCGCAATCGGTATCAATGTTTGATGTTTATAGGGGTTACAGAGGTTTCCTGGAGCAACACAAAGCTTTTTTAAATATATTTGTTTCTCACATAAAACTAAAATATTTGATTAAAAATTTTCAATACTTCAAATACTATTCAATTTATAAGTGATTATATAGCTGACCTTGAGAGCGTAACTTTATATGCTATTGAAGATACAACTATCATTCGGATTAAGTTGAGAATTGAAGAAAAAATTCTATAAATGTTTTAGAATTAAAAAAGTAATAAAAATACATATTTTTGAAGCGGTGAAGCCATTTTTTCTTTTTTGTTTCCGAAGGGGAAATCTTCTAATGATGCCACCAGGGTGATACTGGTAGCATGCACGATTCATAGCGTTCGCTAGAGTACACCTTTTTCGGGACCACGCCCAGACAGTTATAAATAACTATGCTGAACTTGCGAAACTTCACTCCGGCTACTGTAGCTTGTATTCGAACTTGCGAGACCGCCGTTAAGCACTACTTCGCAGGACCAAGATGGGCGATAACGACCTACTGATCGGGTCATTCATGTGGTCTTATGCTTCTTCGCTGCCTTTCTTTCGTTCTGAGTTCTAGAAACGCTGCCACACCAGCTGTGATCGCAGCCTGTGACTCACTGTGTTGTCGGGCGTCATCCTTTCATTTATCCGCTTTTCTATGGTGCCTCTCTTTACTACATACCTTGAGAAGGAGAAAAAGATGTGCTCTGCGTTTTCTGCGTCATTTCCGCAGAAGGAACATTGGTGTTTAAACGTGTGCTTCACCCGTCGGAAGCATCCCTTTCTGTCGAAAAAGCAAGGGTAATACCATTAAGCCACCTAAGGTCACTTTATTCTCCTTGAGTAACCTCCAATTGGCTCCTAAAGAATATAATTACACTGTTCAATATACTCAGCATAGTGTATTGAGCAATGGATTGCTGGCCGAGCTATTCAAATACGGCGTCGAAGAACAGATAAGGAGCATGCATCAACTTCTTTGTAGAATATGGGCGGACAAAAGTATGCCCGACAATTGGAATTTAAGTGTGTTCTGCCCAATCCACGAAAAAGGAGACCCCACAATCTGCGCCAACTATCGTGGGATAAACCTCCTTAATATCACATATCACTTATCAAGCATAGTGTATGAAAAACTTGGACCTTATCAGTGTAAGTTCAGGCTTGGAAACCCAATAACTGCCCAGATATTCACCATGCAAAAAATTTTAGAAAAGACCTGTACTGCTGACAGTCATAACTTCGAAATAGTGGATAATTTCGTCTATCTGACTGAATTCTACAAGTCACTCAGCATACCCATCCTGCTATGTGGTGTAGAGGCATATGATGACAAGATCTGATGAGTCGGTGTGACGAGTTTTCGAGAAAAAGGTTCTACAGAAGATTTATTTTGCGCATTGGCAACTTTAGTGCTGAGTTGTTTAGTCGAAGAGAGCGAAACCCATGTCGTCATCTTCCTCGGACTCCGACTTCTCTGTTTTGGCTTCTTCCTTCTTTTCGGTAACATCGTCAGCACCAGCAGCTGGAGCAGAGGCAGCAGGAGAAGCAAAAAACTTGCTGGGATGCTTGATGAACTCCTTGATGGTAGTAACTTCCTTGAAGTCCACTTCGGTGGCAACAACAATACACTTACAGTCTCCAATTGGCCCCAAACAGCGAAACGGAAGAACGACCGGTGCGCTGTTGTAAACTCGGCTATAACCGCGTAAGTTTTGTCTGTGACAATAAAGGAGAAGACGCGTATTGGGCCAAAACAATTATTATACCTTGAACGGGGTAGTTTGTATTGAACGTCATTTTTGTAACGAATCGTTAACAACAGTGTTACGATCTTAAATATGCGCTGTTTCGGAATGACTTTGATATAAGTAAATAACTTAAATTTTCATACCTCGATATACAAACTCGTTCAAGTTAGTTTTGAAGAGCGTGGCTTGCGGCCATATTTATAGCTAAATATTTCACACTTGATCCCTCAAATGTTTGTATTCAAATGGCGTCATGCACACGCGTTGCCAATTGCAGCACACAAACGGCACAAGTCGCGTTGCTGGCAAATCTGACTTCCTGGATATGTGACTGCAATTATGTACATTAGCCATTAGCCAAAGCTGAGCCTACAAATGTGCTGATTTAATCAGATAATGTACACGAGAAACATGGGAATACGCGTTTGCATGCAAACAAATCTTTATGAGCAGACACACACATGCACATATTTGCCAATGCATAGGTGTGTGTCCCCTCTTTATATACATGAGTGCGTGAGCTGCGTCCTCTATTCGGCATACCCTTTATTTTAAGTCAGTTTGTTAGCTGTCGAGCCGCAATCTAAATGATCGCTGCAAAATTGTCACTCAAACAAATTAGAACGCATTAAAAATTTGCATATGATTGACGCCAGTGAGACAGGAAGCTGCACCAAAGCGATGCCTGACATCTACTCGTACAAAATCATATGTATGCTCGTGTGTTTATTCGTCCATATTGGCAGCACGAGTGCGTAGACAGCATGCATATCAGTTCATGGACAGGTAATGGCAGTAAGCATCAATGCGGGCATCTGAACGCCTGTGAATGGATAGAATCGAACTGCATTGACGTGGACTACGTGACGTCCGACGGTTGTAGTTGGTTTATGATGAGCTGGCGCCGTAGAGTTGTAGGTGATGATGCAACCCTGTGAGACATCGTATACGGAAATGGTGTAATAAAATGGCATTAAACTGGAGTAGTTGGCGGACAACTGGCGTCGATTCTTTAAAATAGCTGTTACAAAGCATGGAATGTAGGTTAGGTTTCTGTGCCTTCTCTTTGCTGACCGTTGCAAATCTTACAAAAGCGCTTTAACCTTTAGCGTCTTATTCAGTTATTCTTGTCTTCAGCTGTATAAGTGCTGCGCACCAAAATACTTAAAAATCTGGATATAAACTACCAGCTTTAGTATGAAATTAGGTCGTCAAGTACTCATTAAGATTCTAAGGAATTCTTTTCCGTTTCTATGACAGTCGAGTAGACGTGACATGAGAAAGCTTTTCAAAATTCCTTTATCTGGTCGGAGACTTTACATTCCTCTGGTATGATTAAGAAGCTTGTGCTTTACTGAAAAAACTAAGTATGTAGCAAGCGATAGATTTTTGTAGCATAATTTGTCTTTTGCTTCAACTTTCCCTTAGTCTGTGTGTTATACTTCAATACCTCATTTGCAAAGGTTCATAGAAGAATGTCACGGCTTCACACTTCGAAAATATTATTTGCAAAAACACTCTTATTGTTGTTGCAGCGGCAAAAATGTTGCCAAATAGTTTTGACATGATGAAAACCTGGCTTCAAACTGGTTATGCAGAGTCGTCTCGACATGGGTAACCAAAAAGCATTCGTTTGAAGGCGAGCGAAAGTGACAGGGCGAATCATCCCTCCCGAAGGTTGTGGGCTGGGTTTGGGAACCGCTACGTAAACAAACCAACACAATCGGATGAAAGACTCCTTTTGATGACAACCGCTGCGTATTAAGGATTACGATGTAAGGTTATGTACCTGGTCTCTTAATTAGAAAGATGCTGATGCCCAGCTGATTGCTGTTCTCTTTAGAGTGAAGGCTGACATCACCGCATCCAAGAAATGCGACGGACGGAGGCGAGAAGATCCTTGTGGCATTTATTATAGCGGCCATATAAAGGAGCACAAATTTGGTGTGGGATTCGTGCTCCTGCTCCTAGGTATGCGAGAGGCTCCATCGCCGAGTACTGCTATTCTCCCCAGTGAATGAACGGCTAGCCATAATTCGCATCAAAGCGAAGTTCTTCTACATATCACTGATTTTCGCTCAGGCCCGAACGCGGGGAGCGCACCTATGAAAGCTGCCCCGTCACGAGGTCAAAATCGTGCTTGGCGACTTTAACGCCAGGGTGGCCAAATAAGATATCTTTGGCACAACGGTTGGTAAATTCAGCTTCCATGATGAAACTTTCCAAAATAGGTTGAGGCTGATCGACTTCTCCAGCGCGCGAGATTTGGTTATCTGTGGGACTAGATTCCGGAATAGGGAAATTCATCAAGCTATCTGGCTGTTTCCGGATCGAAAAGCCATCAATCATTGATAGACGGAAGACACGTCTCTAGTGATTTAGACGTACGTACGCCTTGAGGTCCTAGCATTGACTTGGACTACCATCTCGTTGTAGCGAAGATACGCACCTACTTCTGTACAGAAAAAAACTCACATCAACAGATACAAGCTGCAGAAGCTGTTATCGCTCGGTATAAGGGAACTGTGGGACGGAATTTCAAGCTCCTTACGTTGGTGTTTGAAAAAGGTAATAGAACTGCGGGTACGATAAGGAGTGCCATGTCGCAGTGGAGAGAAAATAGACCGACTATTTTGCAACATTGCAATCGACCACAATACGTGCGGCATGGGATAGATACTGAGGGTCGAAGAGGGAAGCAAGACGTATTTGCTGAAAATAAGAGAGAGACCGAAAAGCGTAAGTACGAAGAACGTGACAAGCTTGCCGACAGGGATAATGCTCGAAAATTATACGAAAAGTTGCGGCGACTAAGAGAAGGCTTTTAGACCGGTGCATACTTTTGTGGGTCTTAAAATCGTGATCTAGTGACAGATGCCCAGAGCATACTGAAATTATGGAGGGAACACTTTTCCAGCCAAATGAATTGCAGTGCAAAACACCAGGATATGTGTATATACTCCATAGGTTCTCTGACTCTTCCTGGTGGGTATCAGAAATGCTAACTTTTTTACTGTTATGCTGCCAAGGATACACCAGTCGCATTAATCGCCATGTTATGTCTTACAGGGCCACTGAACACACCCAACCCATATGCATACATTTGAATGATATAAATGTGAAAATTGCGGTGTAATGCGGCGGTGACGTGCTGCAGTAGCTGCATGTAATTCACATACTCTATACCGCAAATTACAATCATGACTATGCGAAATTATACAGACTGGCAATGGACGAATGGCCACACAAATGTAGGCGTATTAATTAACAATTGGCAATATTCCAAATAACATTGAACAGCCGACTACAAACACGTGTGGGTTCATTTTCATATTTGTATGCATTTAGCCGTGATGAAGGTCTACGCGCCTGTGTTTGGGCGAGTGTATGCGCTGGGGGTGTATGTGTGTGTGTGTGCATAACAAATTTCGAATTACGTAAACTCTCATTAGCCTAATTAAACATGAAATTGAACAATGTGCAAATATTTTGCATGCTCGCATACGAAAATCGGCGTTGCTGCTGCAGCACTCGACCGCAGCGCACATTTCATTTTGAGTGAGCGCGTATATAAACATATATAGGTGTATATGTAGGAGTGTGCGTGCGTGTCTGGTGTTGCAGGCGTGCATGCATTACTTACTGCCGCAATTCGTCACTTACAATTGAGCCAATAATTAGCAGCTGGGGCACGTTAAGCAAATACTGGGCATCGCCGGCGCACCAACATATTGAATACATGCACTCAAACACATATTTTATATGTATATGTATGTGTGTGTATGGTCGAATGAGCGATGATCATTGCATATTCTGCATTCCAGAGCGTTGCTGCCAATTGCTGGTGAATGCGTGCACGCCGTGTCACACATCAATGTCAGTCGCCGGTCGGCAGGTGGTGCGCCCAGCTTTGCCTGCCGTGGCTTTGCTTTGCCATGCTGTGCTCAGCTATGCCCTGCTGATTTCCACAACAATGAGTTGCTGCTATTTGGAAATTGAATAGAAAGCTACACCGGCTTGCCACAATGGGCGAAACCAATCTACTATTTGTCCAGCCGTGTGGTGTGGCAAATGTTTGAAATCAACTGCTGCTACAAGCGGCTATATGAAATTTTAAGTTTCATTGTTGTAGTAGGGACGCTGGTATGCAGCATTTTTTTGCATACATGATTTTCTAGCTTTTCGAGCACACGTATGCAAAAAGATTGCATGCATTTTGTTGCCAGACCCTCGAGCGGCAGTTTGACAAACTCCCTAACGCAAAAAGTTTTAATGGACATTTGAGTTTTGTCGAATGAATACCGCCTTGGACAGCATATCTCAATAAACAAGCAAGAGTAAAAAACAATAACAACAACAAGTAAAAATGTAAACTTCTGTTGCAGCGATGATATTAATACCCTTCACGAATGCAAAGAGTTTCCTTGGCGGTTATTCCTTTGCTTTGGAAAATAATCCAAGCCAAAATTCATGAAGACAGCTCTTCAAGTAAAAAAGTTTCTCATACAAGGACTTGACTCCGATCGTTCAGTTTGTATATCAGATATATGCTATAGGGGTCCGATATCAGCAGTTCGAACAAATAAGAAGCTTTTATAAATAGAAGAGAAATGCAATATTTTATATCGATGTCTAAAAAACTGGTTCGACTATATACAGACGGATTCACCATGCACCAAATCTTTGAAATGACCCGTAAAAACTTCTTCGCCCTTTTCAAAACTGCTTTTCACAGCAAAGAACTTGCCTTTATGCCGCTATGCCTGAATTTGGTATGCCCGAAAAGCTAATGCGGATGTGTATACTGACTTTGAGCTACACCAAAGCCTTCGTTAAGATGGGAGAAGACCTCTCCGAGCCGAGGTTTCAGACAAACCTATCGAGGAAATGGCCTTGATAGTGAACGAGAGCAGTTGAAATATCTCCTGTTATCAACAATTCCCTCGAGGCGCAAATCAGCGATATGTTGAAGAACCTCGCTTTGATGCGGATTGTGGCTAGATGTTCATTTATCGGAGTGAATGATAGTACTCAGCGACGGAGCCTCTCTCCCACCACAAATCCCACACCAAACTTGCACTCCTTTATATGGCCAATGTACTAAATGCCACAAGGACTTACTCGCCCCAGTTCCTGTCCCATCCATCGCATTTCTTGGACGGCGGTGATGTCAGCCTTTATTTTCACGAGGATACAACCAGCTTGGCAGCGGCACCTTCCCAATTAAGAGACCGGACATTCCAGGTGCAAGCCCTCAAATCATAATGCTTAGTTCGTTTGCCATAGGCGTCATCAAAAGGGGGTCTCACATCCAAGGGTGGTTGTTATTCTTTATTGTGTGCATTATTTTACGTTGCGGGTCCCAAACCAAAGTCTATTATAGTGGCGAGAAATCCACAATTTCTAAGAGAGTGATCGAGAATGAGAGTTTTAGATAGAGAAATAGAAATTGAGTTTGGGGTAAAGTTTAGGAGATCAATAGTCCTTACTACCGCTTTCTTTAACTGGAAAGTAAAATTACATTACTTATAACTAATGGAGGCTATTAAAACTTGAATCCATGTATTCGGAAGTACAGTAATATTGCGAGTTCCACAAGTCGAAATTGTTAATTGATGAATATTGTTACTATTTTGATAAAAGCTATGTATGAAAATGCAAAAAATATGTAAGCAGCTAGCAATTAATTTTTTTGCTTTAAGTGAATATAAATCAAGTAATTTCTTAGAGGCGAACGAGGTTTGTATTTTTCAATAACAGGTTGCTCTCGCAAACGAAAAAAAAGTAAATTAAAAACATTCCGTCTTGAAATTATTTTCTAGTTTCTTTTTTTAAAGTAAGTACTACCTGAATCACCCTGTATTAATACAATCGTTCATATATGCATATATGATAAGTAAATCAAATGCTTAAACACGACTGTAGATAAATATGTGCATACATAGTGTTGCATATTAATAGCGCCGTTATCAGTCTGTACGTGTATTGTATTTATATGTATGTATGTATGGAGGAGTATTTGAAGGATTTTTGCAATTGTGAAGTTTTGTTGGAAATTTCATTTAACTCTTCTGCTAACCCTCTTCTAAAGTCACATCTAGTTGTGGAATTCCTCTGCCAACTCATGAATATTTAAAAGTTTCACTGCTCGGCACAAGAAAAACTTCTCCCATGCTGCCGCACACACACACACACGCGCATAGAAAAGTGGTACATAGAAGTTCTATGCCTGCATGAATGTAGGTGTGTATATGCGTGAGTATAGGTGCAGTGTTGAGTGGTTGAGCATCGCTCAAATAAAATATTCTCTTGAAGTCAGAAATTCATCATTAAAAGTTACCTTTTTGTTAGTTTAACTAAATATGCAGTGAGAAACACTGCCAAAGCCGACAGTCGAGAGTCGAGAGCTGAGAGTTTTCTAGTGGATTGAGGCTTTGAATTTTTCGATTTGCATGCATTAAACGAATTAGCAGCACCAATTAGAAAAGTTGGTTAGCCCTTCAAGCGTTTAATATGCATATTAAAATTTATTGCTTGGCTTGAGCGGTAAAGTCGCAGACTAAATGGAAAATGAAAACTGATTCAAATGCGAATATGCAATTTCCAACATAATGAGATAAGTTTCTGACCACAAAACAATCGAAAATTCCTGTGAACACAATTATTTTGCTTTGCCGCAAAAATTTATTAGAGTGAGTATTTATTTTGGTTTTTGTGGGTGGAAAAGAGAGTAAGTGGTGAAAAATTTAACTAGTTGTTTTATAATATGTTTTTGGTAGTTGGGTGGGTTGTCTTGCAATATTTAATTATTTTAGATACTAATTAAAAGCGAAAGGAAAGGAAAGACTAATTTTGACTGGAGCCGAATTTCAAATAACTCTATGGAGTAAAGAAAGTTTCGACCGTTTCGGGCTCATAGAGCTACTTCTATGGTACTATAAGTCGATATTCAACAATTTCGATTTCGTTTACTTTTTACGATTATAATATGAATGCCTCAACAGACGCATAAAATAAAGGGTGACCCATAAAAGGCATTTTCAGTTATCATGATGCGATAACAGTCGCCCGGGTTATGCTCTCATCGGCATAATTTTTGAAGAAATATGAACCGATGATTCCACCGGCCCATAAACCACACCATACCGGTGTTTTTTCTAGATAAAATGGCAGCTCTTGAATCTCTTCCGGTTGGTCTTCGTCCCAGATGCGGTTATTTTGTTTTTTTACATATCCGTTAAGCCAGAAATGGGACTCATCGCTGAATAAAATTTGGTTCAAAAACGTCGGATCTTAAAAAGATCTTTCAGTTCTACATAGTTGAATATTGTCCTACTGTTTTATCGCAACTACTTTATCATGGATATCCAATCGAGAGAGGTAATGAATATTAAAATCTTCAACAGTTTCTTTTGCAGTGGACATTTTTATGTCTCCATGGACGACGCCGTTTCTAACATAAAAGGCTGCACCCAGAATAGCCGGAAGAACATTATAACATTTACAGCTGAGCTTCTCTATATTTAAATTTCGGATTATTGCGGCATATTAACCTTAGGAGCCAGTACAGCTGCACAAACCTTAACTTTAACTGAATTCTCTTGATTATCCTCTTGTTAATGATAAGCCGCAGATTGTTTGCTCTTGCTTTTGTTGGTAGCAACTGACCATATAAGATAACTTGTGGACATATTTCATTCCTGAGTGTATAAACTACTTGTATGGATTTTCAGTCTTATAGCCAATATTCCATTTGATGAGCCTCGATTCTGGAGACAATAGGATAATTTCTACACGATTCCAGCAGTACAGTGCCATCCGCAGAGCTCCTCATAGTAGAGTTAGAGTTAATCACTGGGAGGTTAGCTGTGTTGTGTTGAAGTACACCAGCGCGTATGAGTAATACTTGTCGATCCGACTCAGAATCACAACACCTGAAGTAGGAAGTCCGATTATTACAATTTTCCATGCCAAGATATATGAAGATACACTCTGTAGCATTCCTCAATTGTGTAACGGTCAGCTTCGGAATAAAAATCATCTCAGCATATTTTCATTGGAAAATCATTAAAGAGTTTGAAGATCGTCTTATGTATTCTTCTATTAAACTTCCATATTCTTAAATCCATTAAGCTTTTCTTTTACATACTTTTCATTACTATGCCTTATATTTTCCCACCACATTTTACCCCAAACAATACTTTTCTACTGCGGGCGTATTATATTTCGTGTTCTTTCTTAAGTAAAAAGCTTTTAGCGAATTTAACATTTGCTTTTATAAGTACTTAATTTAAATGAGTTGCTTATTTTGAAAGTAATATGCATGTTAATACAACAATGAACTCTGGTGCTTTTGAAGAGAAAACTCCCGTGGTGTTACATATTTTTCACAATAAAGCAAAAAAATACCCATATTATAATGCATTCTCTCCACTAATAGCAATTTATTTCTTTTAATTGAAATGATTTGCAAAATATTGATATTTAACTTTGTGCAACGAGTACGAGACGCATTAGAGATAAAAAGGGTGGTTTATAGGACATTAAAAGGGATGTCGTACATAGAAATTGTACTTCTTGTAGTCTTGAAGAGCAAAAATATTGGAAATACTCATATGTGAATAAAAATATGGAAACCATAGGGAGAAAGTTCACTAGAAGTAGTTCATAAGATAAGTTAAAAATTATGATGGAGATATTGAATAATTTTTTTGACAATTATTATGAAATGATTGATGCTGGCGTTAAATTTATGCAGTGGATATGAGAAATAATTCCGCTCTAAGGTTTAGGGAAGTTGGGATATGAGGCGTCCGAATAAGACCTCATCCTTCAATTCCATGCCTGAAAACTTGGATCACTGCGTCTCGTAGCGGCCTTTTTCTTGCTCATATACCGACACGGGATGCTACATTGATGGGGAGGAGCCGCTGGAGAAGAGGAACAGTGAGCTTTTGTCCGGGAGGGAGAGAAAGTTTTTGCAGTAGACATGTGTAGAGGTGAGAACTTTGACAACAGAGCGACAATGCCAGCACTGAACTTGCTAACTGTGCATTCAAAGCTAGTTAGAAGTGCCTGTCATCATTAAAAATGTTATCCTATTTCATCATCAGACTCATTTAGATATCAGTTTCTAGCGGAATCGCTGGCAAATGCAAAGCCAATGAGCTGTATGTTAAATGGACGTTTTCGTTCTAGCGCTAGAGCAATGACCTCACGTACACTTAGAACCGGCTGATCGATGTCTCGCTGTTGTACGACTGTAAGAACTTTTTTTGGATCCGGATGGAACATCTTAAAACAATAGTAGACGTTATTATTATGCATTATGCAATAAGCATTCAAGGAGTAAGTTGTTAAAGTTTTATGGAGGGGGGTATGTTGAAAATATACCGGCACTTTTACCTCCATTGTGCAGCATTTGCAAGATTGAGGTTGAAACATTTTGGTAGTCTTACCTTCAGCGAACTAGAAGACATAGCCGAAACTGATATCTCGACAAATTTGTCATAGATAACTTCATCGATTTGTAAGGGTCTTATGATCGATTTTACAGGAGGATTAGGTAACACAACGGACCGTCATTCCAAGCTGTCCACGTTAGATCTCTGTTAGGGTAGAACTCAAAATCTAAACTAACCTGTAATAAGGTTTTCAAAAATAACTAAAAAGTTAAGTATACAATTTGAAGTGTTTTTCAGTCGAAAGGAAATAGAGAGTGTATTTTACTGATGTGTTCTTAAAGATGTAATATTTCTTAGAGGGATAGCTGTCAAACGAGCTGTCACAGTGACTACACGTGTTTTATATTTATACTTTTAATACAGGTAAGTGAAATAATTTAGACAACTCTATAAAACACTGTAAAATATCACAATGAGGTTATTGAAGTGAGGAGTCAAAAACTCAGAACCCGGTTTTCCAGAATTCTTAGCAATATTTATATAATCGAAACCATTAAGAAAATATTTTTATATGCACATACGAATAAATAATTACCTCAAATATTCCTGGTCAATTACTCGGCACACATTTCATTAATCTAACAAATATAAAACCGTTATTAACATTTTCACACTTTGCCATTTGCGTGACTTCCCATAGTTGCGGGCATTATAATAATAAACAAAGAAACAAATTTACCGTTACACATACAGAGGTCGCAAATCTACCTTTGTGAAATGAAAAGCAACAAATTTATTCACACCTACATAGTTATATAGGTACACCTCGGCGTATGTGTAATCAAATCAGTGTTGGCTTCGAACGCCACGCTCCGTTTCCGTTGCCATATCAGCCACAACGGGATTATGTTTGCACACGTGCACATTTTACTTATTTTTATATTTATATACGTACATACATACATATGTAAATACATATTTGCTTGATGTTGACTTTGAGGCTATTCACTGCATACAATAATTGAAAGAATAAATAGCGAAGAACGGACGATTGGGCGAACCAATAACCAATAAATGCAGCAAAAGGTAGGACGCGGTGAGCACGGAATCCACAAGTGCCTAAGTTTGTCGATAAGTGTGCAAGTGTGTAAGTGGCCGTAGTGCCACCATCTGTGGCGCAGACAGCGTCAATCAAAACCAATTAATGTCAGGTGAAGTACCACCAAAGTAAAGAATGATGAAGAAGCAAATAATAGAAGTGCACGAAATGAAGTGGATTTATTGGCGCTTTGAGTGGCGCTGCCTTAGTTAGTCGTGTGTTTGGGGTGCCCATTGGCGTGTAGGTGTATAAATAGTTGTGTGTGCGATGAAAGGTGTCAAAGTCAAGCGTTCTTGGTCAGCGGTCAAGTGGTCAGACAAAAGGTGAAATGACAAGGAAAATTCAATAAAAAGGTAGGAAAATTATATATAAATTTAGTTGTTTCGGTGAACGTGTTGAAACAAAGCCTTGTAGTAGAATGAATGAGGGGCACAAGACATGAAAAATAAAAGATTTGTGTGGAAAAATACTTTTCAGTGTTTGACGTGTTAATTAAGCTTAATAATTGTTGTAGCTTTGGCGGAGTAAAAGTGTGAGGGAAGGTAAATCAAACGCTACTGCTGCAGAAGTATAGAGAACGGCTGAATAGCCTAGCGGACTCGAACCTTGTGCACCTCATCTGGGTGCCCGGTCACAAAGGTATAGGTGGGAATGAACTGGATGATAAGCTCGCCTGCTCTGCAGCATTGACTAACTTGATAGGACCTGAACCCTTAATGGTAATGGGTCCTCATACCATAAAGTAGCTGCTCCGCAAGGAAGAAGGAGTAGGCAAGAATTTAAGGCTGAAGTCTTTGCCGTAAGTACGTGCATAGGGATAAAGATGTTATAACCTCAGCGGGCCACTGAAGAAGCATTTACACAACTTGGGTCTAGCTTCTTACACAAATTCCAGGATCTGCGACAGGAAGCCTGAATGTCCAAAACACCTGTTAATTGACTGCAGACGCAGGATAAAGGCCTTGGGATCCATGCTTCCAAAGATAAATCACATCGCCTCACTAGCACTTGGCAGTATATGGAATTTTATCAATATATAAAGTCGTGGTGCAATCTCCCTCTATCTACCTTACCTTTTATTATTTATAGAAGGACACTTTTGGTGAATGCATCTCGCGTTGTGGGCTTGTGGCATGACTTCCAAGATCGTGCGATTTAACACCGCTGAACTAATTTTGGAGAGGTAATGGGAAACCTTGTTAACTATGTGAATTTGTCTACACAGATAAGCTTTAGACAATTGCCACCTTTAAGGGGAATATTTGGCCTGTTATTGCTGACATGCGGTAGTTGTAAAATGTGGTCGAAAATTGTGGCTTTTGGCTTGAATTTATTCGAGCCTGTTGCGGCGGTTACTTGCCTTGCGAAAAATGTTAAAACATCATGACAAACCCTTGCCTTTATAATAAAGCTGAACTATTGGCTATAATATTACCTTGTCTTTTATTAATTTTTTTGTGTTTTTGAAAACCACATATTTATACATTTGTTTTTATTGCCGTTCGGTTTCTTCGACTGAGAAGTGGGTTATTGCTGGCAGTGAATGCGAAATGCCCCAAAATAATTTTATACCACTAATGCGATTGCATGCAGCATTTTAATTGGAATATTTGCAATAAGTTACACGCACACGCACACTCACACACATACACACACCGAGTGAAAATGTCCAACCAAACTGGACGCAGTGGAGCATTCTTATTCAAACAGCTACGAGTAGGTGAGTCCATTGTAATGGCACTGTATTGTGCTGCGGTTGACCCAGAGTCTTTGCGGTCAAGCTGCTGGTCTATGTCATGCAGGAAATGTCCAATTACAGTATTTCAGCATGCGCAGACTTACTTACCATTTTCATATGTGTTATGTTTATGTATGTTATGTTATGTATGTTATGTTCATGTATGTTGTGTGTATGTATGTTATTTGTATGTATGTATGTAAGTTAGTGGCTATGCCCTCAGTTTGTGGCAATACTATTATTCCTTTGGTTTACAATTTAGCCGTAAATTTGGTATTTCGAGAGTGACGTCGCCTCATCAATATAGAACTAAGCAACAAATGTGGAAGAGCGAGCAGTGGTAAGCGTCAGTTTGGAGTGTTGCGTACACCATAACTTAATTGAAAGTTGCGAACCTGAACGCATATATGGACATATTTATTTATGAAGATAATATATATGTTTATCATGGGAAATACAAATACTCACACTCACACATGCGTCAACTATATACAGAAATATATATAATCTCTTGAAAACAACAAAATACGGCTGCATAACTATTTTCCGTTGACTTCGAAAATCTGCATGTGCGTCAGCTTGACACACGCAAATTTATAACACTTCGCACTTCATTTCGGTATCTTCTGGTTTTTGATTTTCCATAACTCTTATCTGCGGCGAGAAATGTTGCAAGATAACATTCAAATGGTTATGTGTATGTGTGTAGTAACATGAGCTAAAGCACACATATGTTCTCATGTATGTGTGTGTGTGTCTCCCGAAAACCTCGTGCTGAGTGAGGCGTAACACAGAAATTTCAATTACATTTTAATTAAGCTGTCAACTTCATGGCCGAGAAATTGTATTTGTTACTAGTTCCGGTTTGTTGCTTAGATACTGCCAGCAGTGGCGTGGCATAGAATGTTGCAGCAGCTGGATTTAGAAATGTTTTCCAAATAGAAATTCACATACGTGTAACTCAAATGTTGGCCGCTATTTGTATTTGACTGAGTCAGCGCTGGAACATTTTTGAATTTATTTGGTGGCGTGTTTGTTTGTGGCGAGTACGAAGAGCTGTCATTGCATTTGGGGTAACAAATAAAATTGTGCGAACAACTGCTAGCACTTAATTCGAACTAGTTATTTCGCTTAAGAAAGTCAATTCAAAAGTAACTCGGCAGAAAGACAGAAAAATAACTGTATGATCGAAATGTAGGCAGAAGCTGTGAGGTGAGGCGCGGTGAAGTTTTAATGATTTACTGTATAAAACGTGCCTTAAATTGTATATAAGTATATAGAGTCATTTATATGTAGTAGAAAGCTAATCAGTAGGCCGGCGTTCAATATAATCGTTGCATGTCGTTGGCCACATGTCAGCAACACTATGCTTATATTTCTTTTGATATGTGAATATGTATTTGTTATGACTTCGATTGTTGCAAACAATAACAAGCTTGATGATATTTATACTACCTAAATGTGGCCCAATTATGTCAATCGTCATATTTAATTTAATTATCAAATTTGTCAAGAAAGTTTATGAAATATGAAATTTGAAGCAGCAGATGGCAGTTTTATATTCGAACTGATCCGTAGGATTCATAACAATATTTGTGCAGTTCGCTAAAAGCTGGAATAATTAGATTTTTATTTCATTGTTCCAATATTCCGAACATGCGTTGGAAAAATACTGTACTTGTGTGTCTTCTTCGGTATACATAACTGACATATATTTTGAAGCGCAATAGTTTCTATTATCATTCAAAGCACAGAGCCCTGGAGTGGGATTTTTCGCTTTCTCACTTTAACTCGCCTTCAAACGGATGTGTTTTTGGTTACACAGAGGTTACTTGGTCTAAGACCGGAAGTCGTGACCTGCTAGAGTCATATGTAAAATATTTGTCTCTGATTACGTGAATGTTGCTGAGACAACTTTCCCCACTTGCGTGAACTTCTACATATGAATAATTCCCATAGCCATATTATGCATCAAAGCGAAGTTCTTCAATATATCGCTGCTTTGCGTTCACGCCCCGACAGAAGAGAAGGACGATGAGACCAAATATGTCTTCTACGAGCGCTTGAGAGCTGGCCCCGCCACGATGTCAAAATAGTGCTTAACGACTTTAACGCCACGTGGGCAAAGAAATAATCTTTAAACACTACGGTTGGTAAATTCAGCCTCCACGGTGTAATATCTTCAAATAGGTTGAGGCTGATAGACTTCGTCGGGGTTCGAAATATGGTTATCTGTAGTATTGGATTCCAGCATGGGAATATTCATCAAGTTACCAGCTGTCTCCAAAAAAATCAAAAATCAAAAAATCACCAATAAGGTCGATCGCTTTGTATTGGACGGAAGACACGTATCATGTGTTTGGTGAATGCTTTCATCCGACCATATTCTGCAAAGAAGCTGAACGGCCCCCGGCGCTTTGTTGTTCCTCGAAAGGGTAATTGTTATTCGAACTTAATCATAGTTAGGCAATAATCATCGTCATCGATTGGGCATCGGATTCAACATCTCCAGATAATACACTCCCACTGCCTTTCAGCAGGCCGGATAAGTGTTCCTTTTAAAACTTCAATGCTTTGAACATCAGCCACTAGATCACTACTTTGAGTGCTAAACGAGTTTGATCCAGTCTCTTCTTCCAACGATTGGAATTTCTGTTCTGCGCAATCCACAAGTCGAGGCAAATTGCTCCTACTACTGTGGGATAAGCCTACCCAACTTTGCATATAGGGTTTTATCGAGCTTATTGTGGGAAAGATCAAAGCCCACCGGCAATGAATTGATTGGAGTTTATCAGTGTGGATTAATACCTTGAAAATCAAATCACCATCCACCAAATCTTCGAAAAAAGGATCGACACACCAGCTGTTCGTCAATTTCAAAGCACTAAAAGGTGCTGCCTTTATGCTAATACGGCTATGTAACCTGACATTGAGCAATACCAAAAGCTCTATAGGATCGGGAAGGACCTTTCCGTGCCGTTCGATACCAAATGAGGTTCCAAACAAAAGACCAAACTCTATAGTAAGTCACTCATCATCCCCGAACTGCTATATATTGCAGAGGTTTGGAAATTATTGGCAACGGTGTACGACGACATTTACATAGTTCTGCGAATCAAGAAACAGAGCAAGAAGAAGACGTCTACTCTGTTGGAAAAACCAGAAGGAGAAGGACGTAATTTCATTTGGAATCTTCAATTCGCACCAAAAATCGAAAAGGCAGAACGACGGATAGGATGGTGTATGCAAGTTTTCAATAGTATACAATATTTTTATCGACACTTAATTTTCGAATATCGTTACAATTTCTTAGTAATAATAACTTCGGCACGAAAATCTTACATAATATGCGCATATCATTTTAGAAGTAATATTTGGCAGGCCAACAACAATCAAAAATTTAGAGATGTCAGCATTTTATGAAAATATACGAGCATTATGACAGTAACAAAAAAATTTAGTAAACGCATAAGCACAACTCGTATACACCGCTGACAAAGGAAAACTTAATTTTTTATACTAAACATAGGTTGCGTATACGCAGTGTATATTCTCTATGCTATAAAGCGTGGAATGCTTTAAGTTAAAAGGCTTTAATTAAGTTTTTTGTAAACTTTTATAATGAAATATTTCATATTGTTACTTCTTTTTTCTATCAAGTTGGATATTTTATCTGCTCAGTGGAGTATAAATATTTTTTCCAACTAGGTTGAGGTTGCGTATACGCAGTATATAACTTATTTGTATCAAAAGGTAAACACTGAGGTTACGTATACGCAGTAGATAACCTGCTGCATCGTACAGTAGATATTGTTTCATGCGATAATAACGAAATTATATTTTATTAATTTTATTAGGAGATATTTAAAACCCTGAGTTCTACTCTTAATCTAGTTGTAGTCTTATTAACTTAGATGAGCATTATTAATAATAATGTTTTTCTAACTAAGTGCAGGTTATGTTGACGCTGTGTAAACACTGCTGCTTAAGCGATAATTCAAAATTTAAATACTATAAAAATTATTATAAAGTTTTTAAGAAACTTAGTTCATTTCTTCATTTAGTTAAGGGGGTTGTATGTATGTACATACCTAAACAGGAGTAAAAAATTAATATTTATACGTTTATTATTTTTATTTAACGAGATATCTTCACGAAAATTGGTATAGATTATTACCTAAAGTATAGCTAAAATTTCCCAAGAAATTATTGAGATCGTACAACTATGGCATATAGTTACCATACAAAGTGATCCATCAAAATCAAGTCCTTCTATGGGCAACTTTGTTCATTGAACAGATATCTTCATGAAACTTGACATACAATAGTGCGCAAGACAACGCTATAATCGCCAAATATATTATTCAGATTGGAACACTATAACTTATAGCTGCAATACGAACTGATCGATCAAAATCAAGTCCTTGTATGGGGAACTTTTTTACTTGAAAAGATATGTTCATGAAATTTCTTCTGAATAATTTTCTAAAGCAACGGTATATTTTCCGAAGGGATATTTTAAATCGGACTACCATAGCATATAGCTGCCATATAAACCGATTTATCAAACGCAAGATCTTGTTTAGGAAACGCTTCTACTTGAAAAGAAAATTTGGCGTAAATTATTTTGCAAAACAACGCCACAATCGTCAAATATATTTTTGAGATCGCTCCACTAAAACATATAGCTGTCATACAAACTGATCGATCAAAATAAAGTCCTTATACGGGAAACTTTGTCACTGAAGAGATATCAACATGAAATTTAGCAGAGTCAATTGCCCTAAACAATGGTATAATTTCCGAAAAAATTTTTTACATTGGACTACCGTAGCATATGTCATTGAAACTGATCTATCAAACTCAAAGCCTTGTGTGGAAAACATTTTTATTTGACATGATATCTTCATAAAATAGATTAGCGATCGATAAAAAATCAAAATAAAGATCTTTCATACCCTTTAATGCTATAAAAAAGGCACCTCCAAAGGGTACTACCGATGCTAACACTTTTTCTTATTGTTTATCAACTAAGCACAAGTTACGTATACGCAGTGTTGGCTGTTGATCACAAGCAGTACCTGATACTTTAAAATAAATGTAAATTTTTATTTCAAGGCGATCGTTTTATAAGACCTTTTAAACATTTATTGTGCTTAATAATGACTTTCAACGATTCTTATAACAATGGGTACAAATATACATATATATAAATACAATATTACATACAAATGTGCATATCTAAATGCTATTTGACTCCACATGTAGTTCTCTCAGCTCCGTCGCCTCAACTTAAAATGCAAATTAAGTGCACAAGTCACAAGTAAATGAAGTGCAAGATATGACGACTTAATATGCGCCTGAGTGTATGGGTAAGCAGTGGCTGCGCAGAGCAATGTGTGTTGCACGTGCAATAAAAGAAAATCTAAGGATTTCAATTTTTATAAAAGCCAAAGTGCTGCTTTTATAGCTTTGGATGTCAGCTGCTTGTTGCTTGCTGCATTTGCATACGCGTTGCGACGCAATTGCTACATGTGAGCAGAAGAGTGCAAATGCGCACATACACACCCGCCAACGCACGCACTTATGCACACATGCTTGCAGCTTGTCTTGGAATGTGTTGTATAAGAAAATGCATATTGTATGCTTGGTTTACTTGACAGCCACATTAAGTTGACAGCAACTGCTGCTCCACTGCTCTTCTGCTTCACCGAACTCGCAGCCCTTGCGTTTAGTGGCATCAAGGAGTCGAATTTAGTAGCTGCAAGGAGTCGAGCGCGGCATTGCTCAGGCGTCGATTCGCGGTGTTGCATCAATCCACCGGCTTCCCACCATTGTTATGGCCGTCGTAGCGCTAATGCTTAGTGCATTGAATCATTTGTGACGATATTCCAGCTGCAAATGCGAATGCGTTGCACATACATATGCGCGGGCGTGTGGAATGCTAACGGCAAATACTTATGTACACACTTACAGCCTCACGCATAGGTTTGTACAGTTGTGTGGGATTTCGTGGTAAACTGAGGTGACGTGCGCGTTACATGGAAATATGGAAATCAACCGAGTGTAGGAAAGCAATGGCTAGAATGACTATACTATGATTTATGCTAATAGCAGTGGAAGCACTCAAGACTTTTTGCGTACATATTTTGCACAACGGGAACAAAAGAAATGTTGTGACTACTACTAAGGGGGAAAGTTGGTGTTACTCAGTGACTGTTTGGCACAACTTTTTATTACTTTTTTATCAGTGTGTTGTGTTTGCCGAGTATAACTAGAAAATTTTAGTATTAAAACTATTATGAAAAATATTTTGAACACCACAATGATTCGTCTCTGCTTTAATTTTAGCACATGATACTTGTATAGAGTTAATGCAGAAAAGCGTCATATAAATAGGCACGATGACGAAGCGAGTTGAGAAAGTATTTTGAGCGATTACGAGAGCTCTTCGTAGCCATTTGTGTGGGCAATGATTATCAATTATTATTATACTATCACCAACAAAACCTTAAAAATACTTCGAATTTGGAAAAATTGTTTTAGGGAGATATTTTTTTTGATATCCGGACTATCCAAATAGGAAAAGATTTCATTTTATCGGCTACAAAAAATATTTTTACCCCTTTTAGAGAAAATGCAAGACACTAAGAGACTGTTCTTTAGCAGTTTTGTCAAATATTTATAAAAAAATGATGTTTCGAACTAAATAATTTACCACGTACTTTTTGAACCCACCCCGGAAAGAAAACCTTTGTTTTTGTTTTTATGACAAAATGTTTTCTTTTATTTAAAGGTGAGTGGTGTGTTGTGTGGTGTCGTGTAGGTCAATAGAAACGAACCCGAGTTGGTATATGGCTAAACGTCAACTTAGCAATCATAATCTGAATTATGTTGGAAATATATTCTGGCCCCCCAAAAAAACAACGACCACATTTATTTAGTAATTTTGTAAGTCTTTTTCTTTATCGGCGTAGACACCGCTCAGACGGATATATCCGAGTTTACAATAGCGCGCCAGTCGTTCTGCACTCGATCTCTCCAAGGGTGGGGAGATCTTCTTCTTCCTCTACTTCCACCGGCAGGTACTGAATCGAAAACCATCACAGCTGGAGTATTCTCTTCCATAAGCACAATATGACCTAGCTAGCGCATTTCGTACAGCTCATCGTTCCATCGACTGCGCTACTCGCCTTTGTCAATTCCAAAAGAACCATAAATCTTTCATAGAATCTCTCTCTATAAAAAATGTAAAGCCTATTCCTCAGATGTGGTTATCGTTCATGTTTCTGCACCGTATAGCAGGACAAGAATGATGACTGATCGAGAGTGGAATCGTGTTCACCGTCTGCAGATGTTGTACTTTCACTGCAACTCAGCAGGCCGGAGGGGTGTTACCTCCATAATTATCTGGGCATCAGTAACTAGATGACCCCTGGGGGTTCAACAAGAGTACGTGTTCAAAAAGTATCGCGAATCGTAACTGACAGTTTTCTTCGATTGCAGGCGCGTGGTGCATCATGAGTTCTTGCCACAGGGAAAAACGGTCAATAAGGAATATTACCTGCAAGTTATGCGCAATTTGCGCAAAGCAATCCGCCATAAACGCCCGGATTTGTTGAAGAACAAAAATTGGCTTTTGCACCACGATAACGCCCGTGCTCACACATCGTTGCTTGTGCGCGACTTTTTGGCCAAAAACAACACACTAATGATGCCGCAGCCACCGTATTCCCCAGATCTGGCCCCCTGTGACTTTTTCTTGTTTCCTAAACTGAAGAGGCCCATGAAAGGACGACGTTACGCTTTTCTTGACGAGATAAAGACGGCATTCGAAGATTGGAAAAACCGTTGGCGCAAGTGTATATATAAATAAATAATTTTTGAAAAAACTCAAAATTCGCGATACTTTTTGAACACTCCTCGTATGCTCCGGTCTTAAAACCTTCTGTTGAATTTTCGTTGAATTTTTAAGCATTACCTCTATCGGTCTTCTTGTCAAGCTCTTCACACTCACACATTTCGGCCTCTTTAGTTTCTATTCTCTCTATATTTGTATTATGTCTATCACAAATTGATCGATTTGGTTGGTGGATTTTCGATCCGGAGACAGCGAGGTATCTTATTGAAATTTCCTATGCGGAATCCAGTAGTACAGATAACCAAATCTCAGGCCCTGGCGAAGTCTCAGCCTCTACCCATTTGGGGATGTTTCATTTTAATCACGTTAATCGAACTTTAAAAAAGTCATACATTTAGAAAGAATTTTAATTAAAATTGTTTTTGAAATGCAGTTAGTGAACTAGTTCCGGATTACATCGATACTAGTAAGATGCTATATAAGACCTTACGTAGAAGAAGTTCTGCCGGTTCTCGTATGTTTTTCCGCTAAAAAAAATATATTTTACGAGATTAACGGAGCTCTGTCTGAAATATTTCTTGTCTTTTTAAAAGTTAGGCACTGTTTAGGGGCTTATGACAGCTTCATCAAGACCTTTAGCTACAAAGAAGACACTATGTGGGTCTGAATACTCGATTTATTATATGACTACAAAACTTAGTTACCCAGCAAAGTGTTTTGTGTTATGCGCTAGAAGAGAACACACGAGTCAAAATTTGTTGACGAAAACTCTTATACAAAAACTTAAGGGGTTACAAGGGTTTACGGGTTACAAAAAATCGAATTTTTTTATTGTCTTATTAAACTCCGCAACACCTTTAGAATAAGGTACTAAATATGAAAACTAAAATTTGATTCGAGTAATAGTTTCTGAGATACAGCCTTAAGAACTTTTTCGCTTGAGGCTAACTAGGCTAAATACGCCGTCGTTAAACGCGTTTTTTTCGATCTGTGCTTTTGAAGTCAGTTCGCAAGAGTTCTCGAGAGCTACTCAACCGATCTTCATGAAATTTTACACATGTCTTTGATATACAATTCTTAAACTCTCGGATGAAGAATTTATTTTTTAATCACAAATGTTTGAAAAAAAGTTGCCAAATTTTATTCTAAAATTTTATTTTTATTTGTAAAAATGTCTGCAAAATTTAAATTTTCTGTTCTTTTCCTTTATCTTAGTTCTAAGTTAAGGTTTTAACTAAAACAGTTATTTCTTCACTTTGGATTATTCTGTAATGACTTATCCTGGCAATGCGGGCGCGGGCGCATCTTTTTTCCGAGAGGTCATCGTAAATTGCGTTGCATTGGCCGAGCTTAAATTATTTTTTCCAAAAATGTCAGAATTTTTTTTAAATTAAATATTTTATTTTCTATATCAGAAAAAAAATATTGAAAAATACTAATTTTAGCCAATGAAACCCATTTAAACCTTTAATTTAATGTTTAAAATATTTTTTAAGTTGTGTGGGAAAAGGTGAAGGTATAAACAGATTTCTTTTAACTTTTGACATAAAATAACAGTGTGTTCTACCAAAAATTCAGTTTCATAAAAAATTCAAGTAGAAGTTCAAGACCATACATGAGCCTTATTTGCTAATACCATACCTTTCGGACCATCAGCGTATAACCATACATCTTAATTTTGTATAAAATCGCAGAGAAGTTTGCAAAAAACGCGATTCTTTTTTGAGCTGAACCACTGAAATTACACATGTTTAAAGTCAGCATTTAAAAAAATTTTAAGCCACATCTCAACTATAGTTCATGTGAAAGAGCTGTATGAGCGCTAAGTAATAGCAGATGAAATTCATATAATATACGTAGTACATTTCATATTTTTCGTAATACCGTTCCTTTTCATATAGTTCATAGGAAGTTCCACACTTTATCAAGTAAACTAATCCAATTTAAGCCCACCGTACACACCACTTGATTAATTACTCCATTGTAGGTATGTAATTACCACTTCTTGCAAATACACAAATACACTTGCGCCGTTATTAAGTGTAATTACGCAAGCATTGATTATGTTTCCAATTTTTATCGCAGCGAATAATTTGTGCGCCATTCATATTTTTCGCAACACACACACACACATTCTTTTTCTTTTTTTTTACGAGGAGGAAGCACCGAATGCCTGAACTCCATGCCAGTGTGGACACATGCATAGTAATATGTGTATATTGCAGTGTTTGCACGCCAGCGGCGGCTACACAAGGAAGCGCCGTCACTCATACGCCATGTACCACAACGACAATGCGTTCATTAATCAAGCAATTAATCTCCGTGTATTACTTTATGATTGCGTAGAATTTAATTTTCTCCCTGCGCATTGATGATTTGTAATATTCTTCAGCACATTTCGTTTCACTGCCATTTTTCTAAGAAAATTATGGCGATTGTTACCCATACGCCCCAACCAACTTTTATATAATATGGTAAGCCCTGCTTGTTGAGATTTAATTGGAAGCTGCAGATAAATAAAGTAAATGCAAAAAAAAGTTTTTATTGCTCATTGTACGCACTTGCAAATAAATAAGTATTTTATGTTTGTTAATTTGAAAATCTCGACTGTGAAGCATTGAAGTACGCCAAGGCAGTTATTTAAACTTTTACGCACGAAAAGTTTTTCGGCTCTGCAATTTACATAGCTAGATATACGTGCAATTTTTCTTTCCTCAGCACTGAGTTACCTATGTAGGAGTGAAAGTATGATGGCATACAAAAGTTGCATTGTTGAGTGACACAATAGAAAGTTTGACATAGGCAAATCGGTGTCTTCAGCTGAGCAGAACCGAGTTGAGTTGAGTTCGAAGTTGACTGGTTGTCGTTGCGATGCGTTTGTTGTTGCTGACGCAGCGGAAGTGTTGTCTTATTTGCTGTATCCTTTTGTGATTTGGTGATTTGTTTTATTAAGATACACACGAAAGCAGCTCGGCTTCGTGCTTACTTTTATTTAACTCTCTGCTTGCTGTAAGCTTTACTGTATGTCTCTGTATGTGTGTAAGTATGAGCGCGTGTTGCTGTTTGTCTAGCCGGCGCGTCTTTATCGTGTGTAGGAGTTGCTTTATTTGACTTTTGCAAAGAAAGTTCAACTGTTCGTGCTAAACTTATTGTTGTTGCATTTCCATTCACCGTATTTGTCTTTCTAAACTTACTCAGCTGTTGTAGTAGTGGTACTAATAGTAGTGCTGTTGTTGTTTTTGTCGATGTTGTTGCTGCCATTGCGACTGCCATTACTTAAAAGTATTAGCAAATGACGTCTCAAAAGGCTTTCAAACGTCAAACAATGTAAATACTTAAAGCGTAGCAGATAACTCACGACACCCAAACACTCTGACATACATATAAACAGCAGTAGATATATTTATTGGTCTGTGCATGCATATAAATATCTACTATATAAACTATATTCAAGTGCTCTATACTTACTTAGCAAGTCGAATATGCATGTTCACACAAATACCCATACACAGAAATATAGAGAGAAATTAGTGTTAGCGATTTCGAAAACTTTGTTTTCTGTTCTTGATGTATTTACTAACCTTTTGTAATAAAATTTCAATAAATCTTGTGTCTTTCGCTCACTCTAATCACCATTGTGAGGCTTTAATGTGGTTTCTAGGATGTCCCCATACTTTCTTTGCTGTTCGCCGTTTTTTTATTTGCAGTTTTGGCTGCTTTTCTTTTTTTCTTGAGGTGGTGACCTGTGGCTTCCTTCAATCTTCTGTAGACACATCAGGATTTTGTCTTTTGAGGAGCCACAGTTCATCTTAGAAATTGACGGAATGTAACTAGAGTCAGTCGTTTTGCCGGCCCCGCTGTTTGACTTTCAGTTGACAGCTGCCTTTTGGTTGCAATTCTTTCCCGCTATGGCGCTACGGTGAATGTGCTTGTAGCATTTTTGCTATAGTCCAAGCCAACCTTTCCTTGTCTACCTTGTACTTGTAGTTAATCCTTTCATGAATTTTCAGCCGCTGCTTTCTAGATTGTTTGACATTTATGGCTGTAGGGTGTCTCTGTTTGCTATTTTTTGATATATTCAGGATGTTTCTTTACAAGTCTATCTCACAAGTACTAAATAAGCTGTAAAAGTAAATATATTATTTTGATATTTACGCTTTTTAATACAAATAACATTACGTCAATGGCTTATGCTGAGAGAAAACAGTCGGAATTAATAAGGAAAGAGGTACCGTCGTCTATAATTTGGGTTTGGGACACTGTCTCAGTCTAAGAAATTCCATTGCTTACCAGGCGACAAGGAAATTTTAATCTAGAGTATGTTGGTAGTGGAAGAATGTGTGGAATTCTTGCTGGACAGAACCATATCAAATTAGCCTCATAGCTGGTTTTGAGCCATTTTCTCTATTTCTGGTTAGCAGTGATCTATTAGTTCAGTTTGGGTTAAAAAAAGATGTTCACAGAAAGAAGGATTCTTGGTTGAGTTAACCAAAATTAACTGACAGATGCCTGCTAATAAGACTTTGAGACAACGACCCTTAGAGTATCAACTTCTTCTGACTTCTTTTAGACTTTTGTTTTTAAACTTATAAAGACTACCCTGGATGGATAAAGTTGGATTTTTCAACAGCTCTGATTTAAGGGGTTGAAACTACTTTGAACTTTGTCTAAGCAATTTCTATTGAGAAAAACGGCAAAACTTCAGCTAAACATTTTCTGCGAAGCTTTTTAAGGCAAAGAGCAGTCGACGAAAGATCTAAGTCACTGGCCGTAATAAGAAAAGGAGAAACACTTAAAGTACATACGGTTACGTGTCCAAGATATTTTTAGTATATAATAATTCCATTGTCCAAAATGATATTTCAGACCCGAATTTTTACGTAATCGAGTTTAAAGTTCATCACTAGCCAAACAATGTCCTATTATTTTTGTTATTGTAACTACTTACTCAAATTCGCATTCTTTTGCTTACACAGTAGTGCGCGCATCTTCACACATACATACATACACTGCTGCAACACAATGCCAGTAATCAAGAAGTACTCAAGTATATATGAGCTTATGTGAGCGTATGCATATGCTTAAGAAAGAATCACCATGTACACATACACACATATTTTTATGCAAGTAGGTTTGTGTGTTACACTATGTGTTTACATTCGTCTGCTTTGCAAACTGAATTGTAAATATTGTATTAAGTAAGAAACTAAGAGCAAACGAAGGACACATTATTTGCATTAGTTTTAAAGGTTTTAAAGTTTCTATTCACTTAAAATTCAAGGCACGACAATACACATAGCGAGTAGACTAATTTGTACATCAGCTAAGGTTGTCTTGAAGACTGTGAGAAAAGCAACCAAGCAGTGCGCCACTTCAATTAAAAGCAGTAGTTGCTGGAGGTGTTCCAAGGGGACTGTATTTATACATTTAATATGTTGATATCTCACTACATAGACAAAATGACAGATTTTAGTCAGATATCTAATGATTACAGACTAGTTCGGAACAGGTTTTCAACTATCTAGCCCAATTTATATATTCGGAAGCCATTTTTGTATGTGCTATTATTTCAGGACGTAATTTCTGAGATGCTCTTAGTATTTCTTTGAATAAAATTTCAAGAAAATTGCTGTTAGTCGCATGCTTTTCTGACCACTTTGATCGCAATCAGTCTCTTATGGTTGCAAGCTTACCAAATTCTTGTTTCATCTCAGGGTTGTTATGCAAATAGCCACATATATTTATACAGTAGTGTATAGTACTAATATTTATGCATACGTCGTGTATATTGGATGAGTGATGTCCTGCATATTTATCATTTTGTGTTTTCTTAGCATTTCACAGTGTAAGTTTTAAATATTGTAGTTGTTAAATTTATGCCGCAAGCTTGTGCCGCCTTCTGAGGGATTTATAAAACATGAACATTGACATAAATAGTAAATCACGCAATTAACACATACATATATTTAAACTCAAGTATAAGGAATGTACTTTTGATCAAATATATAATTTTAAATCTAAATTCTTCCATTGAACACTAACAGCAAGCTAACTATAAATGATATAAACCACAATAACGGTTTTGTGGTTACCATACACAAAAAGATAACTAATAATTTAATAAAAATTATAAATTTGCATTCTATCGATATTGTATTCGAAGCCTTATATATATTAGGAATATAGGATGTCAAACACAAGAGATCGTTTCGTAATATTAATATCTTTATTATTTCGGGATTCGGCAACCTTAGTTTTACAACCTGGCGACTCACAACTTGATTTTTAAGTTTCAAAATTTTGTTTTATACATACTCAGAAAGTATTGAAATATGATACTACTTATTTATGTTGTTCACAGTAACTTTAGATATTCGTCTCGTCAAAAATATGGATTCAAATCGCGAACTATATTTTTTACAATTTTCGATATGGATGAACTCAGAAACAATGCAGCGATGATCTGAATTCAAATTTTCGTGTTAAAACTCCATCAAGGATCAGTGTTTATCGATAATATGGTGCCTTCAGTCGATCGTCTCAAGACGAATTTCGTAAAGGTCGTCCAAAATCAGTTGTTGTTCCTGAAACTGTGGATGTTATGTCGAACTGATACTGTGAAACTGTTCGCGTTAAGTCCCACACAATTTTTCAATCGCTCAAAAACCGTACAAATATTAGCCAGTTGTCTTTCGAGAGATCAGGAAACCCAATCGACAAAGGCGGAACACTCTTCACCACGGCAATGCGAGCTCTCCTACATCGACTGAAAAGCATTTTTGAGCACCCGATACATCGATTAGTTTAGACACCGACCATACAGTCCTAACGTGACCCCAAATTACTTCTTTTTATTCTCGTACGTAAAAAATAAACTAAGAGAAAAAGAGGCAATAGTTGGTTTAAAATGCATCAAATCAAATGTATAGATCCTAATGGAGAAAGTTTTGAAAAACAGTAAAGCGTTTTTCGACGATTAATATTTGTTTTAGTTCTCTAATACCGAAATATATGTATAAGACAACTCTCTATTAAAAACAGATTCCAAGGAATAATCGTAAACGTTTTTATTAGTTACTATGGAAAATATTGTCATAATTCTGTCATTATTGTGGACAAATTGACGATTGTCTTAAAAACATGGTTTCCAGAGATGTTGGCTCAAATCAGGAAAAATCATTGTTCCTTCTCACTTTGACTTCCTGTGTTTTTCACATTTTCTTAATTTTAGGTGATTTTGATTATATCAAATTCAATGACAGTGTTTATAAAATCAATGAAAATGGTTTGTTACTTCATTGTGAACACTTCTTAAGTCACAACTTGTATAGACAAACTAGTGATAGAGACTTTAGATTGTTACTCAAGTTGAAACCGTAAAGAAGCTTATAGAGTTTAAATCTAAATTTCAATGTAAAGGAAAAAAACCTACCTCCTGACCTTGTACTATTGTCAGTTTAGGGTGATAATACTTGACAAAGTTATTTTTGATTAATACCAGATTTAAATTAATATTTAGTGATTAGAATATATCGACACCGGAGCCATTTAATAGCTTTATACTTCATATAGTATGAGATCATTGTAGAAAAATTCAGAATATTCTAATACTTATTTCTGTCATTACAGTGTTTATTACGAATCTCAACAATTGTTCAGATGGTGTCTTAAAACAGTGAAGATCTTAATTAGTCCAAATAATAAAAGGTTGCCAGCACATAGAGTACTTGTATATTATTACTGTTAATATGAAACGAAATTGACCATTAGCGTTAAAAGCGTCTACCATTTTCTGTTTTCTTTTTTTTAATTTCTTTGACTTCATTTAGCTTAAAAAAGCAAGACCCTAGTATTTGCAAATATATTAAATGCAAAGTTGACATAAGTTTATGTTAACTTCTAATTACTTGCTGTGCATTGTCTCTAAAGAGCACTACCAAATATAAACAAATTAACGGTAATCAAGCGCCATATATTTTGTACTTTTGCTTGCGAATACTTTGGTCATAAATCTGTATTTAACAAAAACACGTAAATGTCTTTTAATTTATGTTTCATCTTACACATACTCATATGGACATATCAGAAGATAACTCTATTCATGTTTTATTTAGTATACAGTTCCAACTTTGAATTTAATAATAACTTTAATTGAGTGGTTGCGGCAAATGTCGATTGATTTAGTGTCTTTGGAGTGCTATCATTTTTTTGAGGCAAGGCAATAGAAGTCAAAAGAAGGGTTCGCATTGTTTCTGTGCAACCTAAGCTTTAAAAGACACACATGTATATCAATGTAAAAAAATAACAAAAATGACTTTATTGACTATTTATGGGTGAGACTTTTTTTGAGTCTGGCATATACAGCAACAATATATACATATATATTATACTAGAGGACCCGCCCAAGTTTTACTGTAGCTGTTACATACATAGGTAGTACTACTAATACCATCTATATGATTCCTATTAGTTAGATTATAAATATTATTTAAGGAATAATCGCATTTTTGGTGAAGCAACTTGTGTTAGTTTACAAAAAAATGAATCATAAAGAATTTCCTGCGTTAAGAAAGAATTAGTTTGTGGGATAAAAATACTATTGAATTTGGGCTGTGCATCAGTGAAATCAATCGAGTCCAATCGATTGTCAGCCTAGTGGACTGTATATTAAGAAACGGTTCTCAAGCGTGAAAAGACAAAAAAATCGGCAGACAAGGTTATGGCATCAGTCTTTTGGGATGCCCGTGGTATATTATTCATTGAATGATAAATGAGCCAGTTTTAATTCATTGCATTGTGTATTTGATTGCAGATATATTCTACCATTCCTAATATTTAGCAATTTTATAATTTTTCAGGAAGGATCAGTTTGAAATTGTACGCATATATGTATTCATCGTTCCCGTTTAAATATTGCATTGCTCTGTGCAATGCTTCGAAAAGATTTCTGTATATCTCAAATTTTAATAGACCTTTTTATCAACACTTCAGTTATGCCACTATTTTTTATGCCAGACCTTTTGCAATTGTAAATTGCCTGTCAAGATACCCCTCCAATAGTTAGCAGGTATGAAAAAAACATTATAGCTACCCATAGATGTATTGAATGACCCAATTTATTACTTAAGAACGAACAATTCTGTCCACAATATGAAAACTTGATCTACAGATGTCGCCTTTTACTTTGGCATCGTTTTGTTTAATGCACGTTTACGCCAATTTAAGGTTTGAATATTGAATACTGCGATGGTAGCGCCATCCATCGGTCAAACATTTAAAATTAGCAATTAATTACAAATGAAAAATTAATTTAAAAAAACATTTTCCAGTAGACCAAATTGTAAATCTAAACTATTCTCGAATCTCTTTGAACATACACACAAAATTTCATCAAAATCGGTCCATCCGTCTAGGAGCAGTTCAAATGCAAACACACGGTCAGAAGATTTATACACTAGCCAGAAAAAGTCTCCGCTCATGATAAACAAATGCTTTTGAAACTTAATAAAATCCAAACAGCTGTTTCAAATTATTTTTTTTCGGTATGTATTTAAACATTGGCATTAAAAGATAACACAAAAATGTTTTAATGAGTATTTCGCTTTTTAGAAAATAAAATAAGACACATTTTCTTGTGAATTCTAAAAATAAGTACCAGAAAAAGTCTTCGCTCATATAATAAAAATTTTTTAAATCAATACAAATAAAAGTAATTAGTAACTGGTAGGATAACCCCGGCGTTTTAGAACTTCAGCCAGCCTTTTAGGCATCGAATGCACAAGTTTCGTTGTTTCTTCCGCGGATATTTTGGACTATTCTTCCAGGATGACATTTTTCAGCATCTCCTTGCTGGTGATGGTATGAGTGCGGATTCTGCGTTCCAATAGAGCCCACAAATGCTCTATGGGGTTGAGGTCAGGTGATTGTGGAGGTGTATGTAACAACTTTGGAGCATTATAAAGGAGCCAAAGGCGAACAATGTCAGCAGTGTGCTTTGGGTCGTTGTCCTGCTGAAAGTAAAACACCCCAGGTAACCCCAATTTCGCAGCACTTTCTTTCATTTTTTGCTTCAAGATATTTAAGTAAACGAACTTATTCATTATGCAATCAATGAATTTTATTTCCCCTACTCCACTTGCCGACTTTCACCCCCACAGCAAAACTCCTCCGCCACCGTGTTTCACCGTCGGTGAAAGATTGTGGACATCCAATGCCGTGCCAGGTTTTCTCCATACCAATTTCCTTCCTTTTATTCCGAAAATGCAATATTTTGTTTCATCAGACCACAAAACTGATTCCCAAAATAATAGAGGCTTATTTATATGCTCGTTGGCGAACGCTAAACGCTTCATACGATTTTTTAGGGATACAAAGGGCTTTTTACGTCTAGCTTTAAAACCAGCCCTTTTCAAAATTTTTCTAGCCGTATCACTACAAATTTGTTTTTGAAAACGTTCTTTAACATCTTCCGCTATCTGCGCAGACGTAAGGCGGGGGTTTCTTTTAACCAAAGATATAACTTTCCTTGTTTCCCGGTCTGTTAATATTTTTGGGCGACCGGAACGAGGTTTTGAAGTAATGATTCCAGTTGTGTTATAGGCTTTGATAACGTATCTAATTGAAGACTCAGCTCTACCAACTATTACTCCGATTTCGCGAAAAGTTTTACCCCTTTCTCTTAATTTTGTAATAATTTTCCTTTCATCCACTCCAATTTCTTTTCGTTTTTCGTTCATTGTTACTAAAATAAATTATTTTAAAACAAACCTGTTGCAAGGCCACAAAATTTTACTTACAGCTTACGAATTTTTAATTCTGTAAATAAATAATCAATAAAGCAGCGTCCTATTACAGTCCCACGTTAAAATAAACTTAAAAAGTTCATATGAGCGGAGACTTTTTCTGCTCGTTTCGCTCAAGCCTAACGGTATATATGCCGTTATCTTAGTTTCTATGCAAACAATTTCAACAATATTTTGCCTACGTGTTGCTTAAGCTATGACTAACTGATGTTCTCAGAATTTTTGCTTCAATATAATTTTAATAATGTTATTTGCGAAAAATTAAAGTTAAAAAACCATGAGCGAAGACTTTTTCTGGCTAGTATACATATAAAGATATAACAATAATTTAAGATATTTCGGTGTTGAAAATAACCCCGGATATATATATTTTTTTAGTAATGATATTTTAAACTTTTTTGAATAATAAAGAGAGTTTTAAAT
This sequence comes from Bactrocera dorsalis, assembly GCF_023373825.1. Classification (NCBI taxonomy): domain Eukaryota; kingdom Metazoa; phylum Arthropoda; class Insecta; order Diptera; family Tephritidae; genus Bactrocera; species Bactrocera dorsalis. The sequence continues at coordinate 89,846,860 of NC_064303.1, forward strand.
TATTTAGAAAAATAAATTCGGTTGAAGATAAAAGTGGAAATGATGTGAGGTGGAGGGGAGCGCAGAGTATCTATATGGATGGTTTCGAACTAGATAGTCGAATGGGAGGTCGAGTATTTTCAGCAAAATTAGATAACAGAATCGTCTTCGACTGCCAGATGACTGGAAGGTCTTCCAAGCGGAAATTACAGGAATTAAAGAAACCTTCTTGTTGTGATCACAACATTTTATATATATTTACTAAGATTTATATATACTCAGATTGCCCGGAGGCTCACTACAGTATCTTCGGATTTTACCAAAGCTAGTGAAATAATACTCTCATCAGTTGATGGATCTAGCATCCTATTTCACGAGAAACCTACAGTGGGTTACAGGACATAGTGATAATTGTGAAACTGATAAACTAGCCAGAGCAGGCCCTGCCCTGCATCTAAACTCCGAAAAAGAGGAAGATTTAGCTGAGTCTCGGTGGATTTAATTCCCAATCTGCTTAAAAAACACGCAAACGTGGCATTAATGGAATATATTTGCAACTGGCATTTGTTGTATTTTTGTTTTTATTTTGCTACTTAACAAAAGGCAAGTTATAACGGTAATCGCATTCCAGAAAACTAATGGAACTTCATACGTTTTTATTTTACGAAGAGTTGCACTTTGCTCTTCCTGTTTCGAGAATTAACACATTTTTCCGAATTTTTTGACCTTTGTAATATTTTTGTTCGAAAGTGGGAGGCAATAAATACAGTTCGGACCTTAAAGCAAAAATAAAAGAAGATTTTAGAAATGGACTTTCGCAAAAAGAAATATCGTTAAAATATTCCACACATAAATCAACGATTTGTCGTATTATTCGGACTGAGAACATCCACATAGTTCACCATAGTGGTAGGCCTAGTGTTACAACCGTAAGAGAAGACTGGCAACTAAAAAAATTTAAATCTTTACAAAATACCCCAAAGCAGTTCTAAGAGTAGCTAAAATCGAAGTTCAACTCGACGTGAACCTCTCCACTATCAAATGACGGGTCTTTGAATTTGGTCTGCGTAGTTACAGATGTGCGAAAAAACCATTTGTGTCTGCAAAAAATAGAAAAGCGAGGTTGAGATTTGCTTGATTACACTTAAATTGGACTAAGCAGAATGGGAACTCAATTTTATGGTCAGACGAATCGAAATTAAATCATCGAGGATCAGATAACAAAGCTTATGTTCGGCGTTCGCCAGATGCAAGATATAACCCAAGATACACAACTGCCACAGTAAAACACTGAGGGGGTAATCTTATGGTGTGAGGGTGCTTCTCCGGTAATGTTATTGGTCGAATTCATCGTATAACTGACACCATGACTGCTGTAAAGAAAATAGAAGGAAATCGTATAAAGGCTGTGGTGTGGCCGGCACAATCTCCCGATCTCAATCCGATTGAAAATATATTGATGATAGTTAAACGCAAAATAGGCAGTGTAATATTCCGGAATGGTACTGAAATTTTCACCAGATTGGAAAGGGAATGGAAATCGATCTATTATAGTTACATTGAAAGTCTAGTAGCTTAAATGCCTAGAAAATGTGCTGAAGTTATTAAAAATAATGGCTGTGCAACTAAATATTGAAAAAATGTTTGAATATTTTTTTAATACTTAAAATTTGCAAATGTTTTAAACACATGAATTTTGACTTTGGTATATTTACTGCCTTTTTATCACTATAATCAAATGAATTAATGTTTAATTTTTTATGATTATTTGTTTAAACAAGACCTCCTCTACATATAGATAAAAGACATTTTTTATCAAAAGTTAAAGACATATTTGTAAATGGTTGCACATGTTTTGACCATCACTATATATAAATGATCAGAATAACGAGACAAGTTGAAATAAACAGCCGTGGTCAAAATTTGAATATGAAATGTTCGGTTATACTTGAACTTAACTCTTCCTTAATTTTAATTTTTAATTATTAATTTTTTTTTCCAATTTCCACATTTTTTTAAGCTAATCTGAGAGGTCGCTTAATAGGGAGTAAACAATTTTATTTTGTTTAATTTTTCTCCATAGTCCATTCTAATTTCTTTATTTCGATAAACTTTATGCATAAACTAAAAAGCTTTCCACTTAGAAAATGTTATACCCAAGGGTTCAACACGGTGTGGCAAACAATACTGCACCCAACAAGCAGTTGCGGACTTACTTCGCGTTCATCACATGACCACTTTGTAATGATTTTTCTTTTTTAATTTTTAATGGAGAGTAATTAATAAAATATTTGTATGTTCTTCTTTCAATCGTTGCGAGCAACAACCGGCGTCACTCATTACAAGCACCAACACACATATATGCAGCATATAAGCATACATTTATACATGTATGTATGTTTTAGCGCTTTTGCCTTTGTGATTGCGAATTAATTACAAACAATATGCTCATCATCGTGTTGCCAAGTACAAAGGTCTCGGTGCGCGTTTCATGCACCTGACACGACATTATTAATTATAGTAACGGGAGTCAATGAAAATTGCATACGGTGGCGGCAAACAGTGGGTGTTGGGCATGGCAGCCAGTCATGTCCATGTGGCAGCACAAGTGCAGTGGCATGGATTCATCAATGTTCTTTGTACTGCCGTAATGACACTTTTCACTTCAACTCGCTTTTCCTGCGTCCGTCGCACCTTCGGTGAGCGCTTGTGTGCTCGTGCTACGCAGAAAACACTTTGCCGGACAGTTCAACGTGCTGCAGCAATCAATGGACTTGCATAGGTGAATGTGAAATAAATTACACTTGGCGGCAAAAGCGCAGTTTTTAAAGTATACAGACATAACCATGGCGAAAGAAGACGAAGGGTCGATCGGGTCCGACAAGACATAGTAGCCGATTGTAAGTTGCACTACGACAACGTCCCGGCTCACATCACCTTTATTGCGAAAAGATACCTAATCAGGCCGATATCCCAATGCTTCCACAGCCGCCTTACAGCCCAAGACTTTTTTGTTTCTTGCCTGAAAAGGCCGATGAAAGACAAGCATTTTAAAACGACAGAGGGGATCCAAGCAGCATGCAACTCTGTTCTCAAGGCTCTTTTGGATATTGTCTTCCGTGACGCCTTCAATGCTTGGAAATCGCGACTTAGTAATCGCCGGGAGAAGCAGAGGAAGAGGAAGAACTCGACTCCGATGGAAAGACCGACCAGGTGGAGAAGAACCTGGCTACAAAATGAAGAGTGGTGAAATTCTTCAAAGTAACCCTACCGTCAATAGTGATTGTGAGTCTAAGCTACTACACATTATACTTTTCTGACATAAGACAATTTGGTCCTGTAAGTGCCCGAAATCGAAAGCACTGTTACACAGTGTCCAGCATGGCATCACTTACCAAGCGGCTGGCTGGCTGACCAGCTTGTGCATACAGAAAGATCGTTAGTGCCGACTCAAAGCGAGTGTGGGTGGCAGTTTTGTATTGCTCGGTAGGAGCGTTGTTGGTGTGAAGTTGTCAGTAATGAAATTGATTAAAATATTGATATGCCATTTGACTGCATGTTGTTGTTCTAACCATACTGAGCTGCTGTCTTTGACGAGCGGTCGCACTGTTTTCGTTAATATTGAGGTTATGACATTATTTTACACACTCAAATATGTGCATTTGATTATGACTGCACATACCTATGATACCTATGTTATGTATGTGTATGCGGTTGCCGAAGGAGTCATCATGTCAAAGTGACAAATATGTAAGCCCTTTAACATCCTTTGCTTAAAAATATATTTTTTATGACTAACTTTTCAAACATTAAACACTAATACATAATTTCATAAATAATTATAAATTATTTCAATATGTGTGCTAATACTAACAAATACACACATTATCCACGTATAAAGTCATAAAGTCAGCTTGTGAGTTTATGCATGCGCTTAAGCTATTAAAGGCATTTATACGAATATATACCAATTTATATTTGATCCTTTGAGTGCGCAATGGAATGCCAATTAAAATGGGTAATGCCTGAAAATATTTGCAATTAAGGTGTAATTGAAATGCGCTATAAGCTTAAGCATGATTGGAATTTGCATAATTTATTATTAAACGGACAATCGGCGCTAAAATAAAACGGTCACAATAATGGGTATTTATGTGTGACATCTACGCGCCGCGCCAACCATACACACATATACTTGTACATATATATAATTATAAATAAATTTATGTTTATATAGAAATGCATTTGTAAAGCGAAATCCTGCATATAGCTGTGTATGTGCCTAAAGTGGCTTTGATTAAATTGATTTTGATGTTGAGCAAATAAAATTACGCGGATGATAGAGATTAAAGGCATATTTAAATTGTGAACATTTTATGAATTAGTCAAAAAAATTTAATATTTTCTTAGAAATATGACAAAATTGTCAGTTTTTTTACTTTAATACCAATTACTATAAGCTTTTAATTCAAAAACTCCTATTTTTAGAACTTTTTAAAATTTTGTCCCACATAAAAAGTATGTATACCCCGTTTAGGGTATAAAAACAACAACAACAAATCGCCAAAACTTCGCTTACTATATTTCCTAAGAATACATTCAACATCTACTTCGAAGATATGCTCGTGGGTTTCTTCAGAAATAAAGGGTGATTTTTTAAGAGCTTGATAACTTTTTTAAAAAAAAAAAACGCATAAAATTTGCAAAATCTCATCGGTTCTTTATTTGAAACGTTAGATTGGTTCATGACATTTACTTTTTGAAGATAATTTCATTTAAATGTTGACCGCGGCTGCGTCTTAGGTGGTCCATTCGGAAAGTCCAATTTTGGGCAACTTTTTCGAGCATTTCGGCCGGAATAGCCCGAATTTCTTCGGAAATGTTGTCTTCCAAAGCTGGAATAGTTGCTGGCTTATTTCTGTAGACTTTAGACTTGACGTAGCCCCACAAAAAATAGTCTAAAGGCGTTAAATCGCATGATCTTGGTGGCCAACTTACGGGTCCATTTCTTGAGATGAATTGTTGTCCGAAGTTTTCCCTCAAAATGGCCATAGAATCGCGAGCTGTGTGGCATGTAGCGCCATCTTGTTGAAACCACATGTCAACCAAGTTCAGTTCTTCCATTTTTGGCAACAAAAAGTTTGTTAGCATCGAACGATAGCGATCGCCATTCACCGTAACGTTGCGTCCAACAGCATCTTTGAAAAAATGCGGTCCAATGATTCCACCAGCGTACAAACCACACCAAACAGTGCATTTTTCGGGATGCATGGGCAGTTCTTGAACGGCTTCTGGTTGCTCTTCACCCCAAATGCGGCAATTTTGCTTATTTACGTAGCCATTCAACCAGAAATGAGCCTCATCGCTGAACAAAATTTGTCGATAAAAAAGCGGATTTTTTTTTTTTTTTTTGGTAATAAAATTCAATGATTTGCAAGCGTTGCTCGTTAGTAAGTCTATTCATGATGAAATGTCAAAGCATACTGAGCATCTTTCTCTTTGACACCATGTCTGAAATCCCACGTGATCTGTCAAATACTAATGCATGAAAATCCTAACCTCAAAAAAATCACCTGTTATATAAGTTTGCATGCTAAAGGCCCATATTGTTTTTAAAAATGAAAACAGGGACAATATTTTCATTATTAATGAACGCTAAAAAAATATTTTTCTAAATGAGTGAAAAACCATTACTTTATTTGAAGGAAATCATGGAACGAATCATTTATGAGCATGATCTAGGACCTGTATTCTGTTCAGTACTCTATTGACGAATTATAGCCGGATATGATAAGTGATACAACAATGAGCCAACAAGGAGGGTGTTTAAATGAGTTAAGTAGCCACCCAGTCTACCCTGAAAAACTGGCGTATCGTAATAAAACACGGCTGAATTCACCACAGCTGATGACAATACAACACAAAGCCAGCACAACTCACCACATCGCATTTCGACAGCAGAGTTCTCGCGCGCTATAAATAAACTTCGTTTCTCCACCCAGTTCCTGCAAGCATCAATTCAACCAAACTGCGTTTAATCGAACACCACAACTTTCCGAATCTATTTAAATATATTGAATCCTTTTATTGTATTTTAAGTACATAAAAGATGCATATTTCAGTGCTGCGTTCTACTCTAGGCCAAAATGATTTCGCAGTTGCATAGGAGTGGCTCGTCGATTAAGATCTGCTAAGCGCAGGCGATTTTCATATATCCAGTGCTGAAACGCAAGATGCCAGTAGAGATCCAACTCGTTCCCATTTCGTTATGAGGAGGTCCCCTCTTGCTAGCTCATCAGTTTTGAAGTAATCAGCGAATCTGCTATAACCTAAATGAGTCTAATGATGAAGTAGCTTGATGTTGCAGTTTTAGTGAGGCCACAGGTTTTCGGTCGAGTTTATATTGGCGCTATTCCCAGGCCAGCAGCTGCTTTATATCTCTTTCAGCCATAAAATTGCCAAAAAAAAAAAACAAAACAAGATAAAATATCACATTTAATAGAATTGGGGAAAAAATGCTGATGAATTGGCGCTGTGGTTTGAAGCAGAATCGTGCCGAAAAATTACATGTTTTTTGTCTGGGAAAATTGTTTCGATGCAGGGTACCAAAACTTTCGTATACGCTGCACCTTTGACTCTTCTATTCATTACATGAAATCCTTTTAGTCAATTATAAGAAAAACAACCTCAGACCATCCTTACTCGATGCCATACTGTTATTTGTTATTTATAGGGATCCTCCACTGAACCGTTCGCCTGAATTTCTCCATACATGGTGCATACCATCTGGTCCAAAGATATTAAACTTCAATTCCTGTCACTAATCTATCGTCATACATACCACTGTTGTATTCGTTGAATACTACTTGGGCAACTGTCGTCTTTCGAACCCTTCCAGCCCGAGAAAAAGTACCTGTCTTCCGATTTTTTTTTTTTGAAATCTGCGACAGTAACCTGGCTGAAACCCGTAATACCCAATTTTCATCTGGAGATTTATTTTCGAACCATTTCGAGGCTCCCTACTTTTTTAAAGAAAAAATGCAGAAACTTCAAATTTAGTGGGGAATGTTTATTATAATTCGAAGGCATATTATTCGGCATTTTATTTTTGAAGATTTTAAATATTGGCCACGGCTACGTCTCAGACGGACCATCCATTCTGCCCAATTTTCGTTGATTTCTTCGAGCATTTCGACTTGTAAGTGGCGAAATGCAGCCGTGATGTTTTGATCCAAGACTTGAATCGAAGTGGGATCGTCCGCATAGCCTTTGGACTTTACATATTCCCACAGGGCCAAAATATGAAGTTATCAGCTCACAGAAGTGTTCTCTCAATAAATCCATTGATTGATGCGATTTGTGGAAAGTAGTGTCGCCTTGTCGAAACCAAAAATCGCCGAGATTACGAGCTTCAATTTCAGGCATCAAATAGATTTATCATGGCGCGATAACGGTCGCCATTGACGGCCAAAAACTACCTGAAATCGTTTTGTTTTCTGGGTGAAATGGCAGCTCTTGAATCTCTGCAGGTTGTTCTTCGTCTTAATTTTGGAAATTTTGCTTGTTTAAATACTCATTGAGCCAAATATGGGCCTTATCGCTGAACAAAATTTGACTCGAAAACGTCGGATCTTCTGGGAAGTTTTTAAGAGCCCATAGATCGAAGCGATGCCGCTTGGAAATGTCGAACGGTTTCAGTTCTTGCTCAAGTTGTATTTTGTATGCTTTCAATCTACGATCTCGACGTAAAATGCATAAAATCGTTCTATGCGTTAGTCCGAGTTGCTGCGAACGGTGCCCAATCGACTCTCCACTGTTTTCGTTTAGGTTTTTTCTTGAATAAATGCTTAAAATGCTAAACAAAAGCAATATGACAGCTGCCAAAAAAAGGCTATTGAAAAATGGAGCCCCTCTTGGATCACCCATTAGTTTCCATACATATGTTAAAATTAAAATTTAATTAAATACCTAAATTAAAATTTTCTTTGCTTGGATTTATTTGTTTATATTAATTGAGATGGTGATACGAAGCTTGTCTTACTTATAATTAAGTGTAATTATTGTGACCACCAGCGCATTTAGGAATCTCCATATTTGCTTCGCTGCCTAATGGTAACCAAAATATCAACTAAATAAGATTCCATTCTGGTGTAATGTTGATATGTATTTAAATAGTGCTTGTAAAACGCTAACAGCAACTAAGTACCAAATTATATCGCATTATATTTGTCAGCCTGCCACATTGCCAACGGCTTGCCAGCACACATGCATACATACACTGAAATAAATCTCTACTCGAAGCGGCAACAGCCAGCAGCTGTGCTTAACACAAGTCGCCTACGAAACGCCGAGTGACATAAAGAGTTAACTTTAAATAACTACAAACCAAAATATATAATGCATTTATTGTTTATGCAACCGCATACAGGGTGACACGTGTGAGCAGTTTATGTGTATACACACATATACAAATATCCAGATACCATATATGTATATATAAATAACTATAATGTTTATATGTAAGACTGACTATTTATGTATATGTATATATATATAAATTTGTGTGTGTGTGTGTGGTTGTGAAAGCCTCCAGCCATAAACACCGACAACAATAATGGTAAATGTAATTCAAAATTGTGTCGTGAAAAGCTTTGAGGCGACAACAGGAAAAGCACTTAAAACTCTTTGCGTCACGAGCATACAATGACGCACAATGACTGTTGGCGGTGGCAGCAACGTCATAAACAGCAACCAACAACACTGCGGCACTAGCAGCGGCAGTGCTACCAAATCATTTGTAATATGTGTGGAATGGAATTTTCGGGTGAGGGCGGCGTTGGCGAAATATTTAGTTGACAATTGTTGGTGCTCGAAGCTCAACGCGACAATAAACAGAATGCAAAATCTCAAAATGCTCAAATGCGGCAAAAATTATGTGATTTAGTTGTTGTTTGTGCCTTAATTTTTATTTCAACATTTTTGGGGAATTTTCGGTGTTTTCGGTGCTTTCTTTTTGCCTGCCACCGAGAATTTTATGAGTTGCAACATTTGAAACAAAGCGACAAATGTTTATAATGGCAGTGCAACCGCAACGCAGGACGAAGACCAAGATGCGGCGTTAGTGGCAAGTGTAGTTCATTTGTGGTGCGGCCCGGCAGCACCGAATGTAGTGGGAAGCCGTCGCCACAAAATCGCAACACAATGCAAATTGCATAAAACTTTTGTTGCGCATCACTGTTGCCCTGTTGTTGTTGTTGCTGCTTTTGTTCTTCTTATTGTTGTTGTAGTGAGTGTTACAAGCCAAATGGCGCTGCATTACGCCGCACTAGCAACAACACTGACAACGCGGTGCCACGCTACGCTGCACGTAAATGCCGCATGCAACACATGCGACAAGCTAAAACAAAAACGCAAAAAAAAAATGGCACAAAGTAGAGCGGAGAGTGAGTTTGCAACAAACTTTTCCGATGCCAGCGGTTGTGTTCGAAAGTTTTTTTGGAAACTGTTTTGCAAAAGAATGGCTAAAAATGAAAATACAATAAAAAGCGCAGTCACACTTACGAACGCGTGGACTCGGCATCCCTGCAGCGCAGTTGAAAAGCAGTACGAAAAAGTTTATGATCAGTACGCTTATTTTTCGGCAGCCTTAGGCCGCATGATGAGCTGTTGAGTAAGCAGTTATAGGAGCTACTATTTCCCGAACCACTCAATAGAAGACCTGGAGGGGGTATTGAGGGGTACAAAGATAGATAATTGTTGTTGTTGAAAAACTGTTTTGAAAAAGTGACGCAAATTCATGGCAGCCGATCGCGTGTGCCTTCGATTCGTTTGTTAAACTTTGTAGCGCAGCAAAGATCCGACGACAAATCTAACGATTTATTTCTTAATGTAGAAAATGCAGATAGTTCTTCGCCTTTTCTGTGCATATCGGACCTTGCGATTTAATGCTTACCAAAGTTAGTTTTTGTTGGCACAATCGTTATATTAATAATAAAATGAAAAAAGAGGGTTGGATTAGGTTAAGATCTTAACATAATTTCACTTGGACAGCTTAGAAAGCCGGTTCACTGTTGTCCTATATAATAGATTATGGGAGCCTTGCAAACAGACAAAGCGCTTTGAGCCTGTCGCCAACTTGTTATTGCCGAAGATAAGACTGTCGAGATGTTTTAACCTCAGTATAGCAAAGGATGCCGCCATCGTTTTCCTCCAATGTTGACAACTTGGCTCAGTCCAGATATTTAGCCTTACTGAACGAATCCCTATTGGACTGCTATCGGTATGTGATCCAAGTTTTCAGTAATCCTGTAGAAGAAGTAGATAATTTCGGCGGATTCTTGTTCGGATACTTTCATATACCCAACTTTTCTGTACCTTAGAGCGCACTTCGCAGCAATCTAGCAGCCGACAATGTCCACAGGTGCTCTATTTAATATGGTATGGTAGTGATCTCTTTTCCTTCAATAAGGCTAGCTTTATTTTGAGGCTTTTAACGGGCTATTGTCCTATTGGCGTCCATGCGTAAGGCTGGGAATCCAATCAGACGCCATCTGCAGAAGCTTTCTGGAAGAAGAGGAGGTAGAAACAACTCAACACTTCCTTCTAGACTGTTCCGCGTTTGGGAGCTCAAGACTTGGGAGGACATACCGAGAGGGTGGTGATTAATTGTGAACTCAATCGGTTAGATCCATAAAATGGTTCCCAAAAAATCTGCAGCCAGGGAATATAGAGTTTAGCAATGAAGTCGATAGGTTCGTCTCTGTGGATTCATATTTCATAAACGACGGTTACGACTATCTTATTATGAGATATTTTGAGATGTCTCAGATGGCTCACACAACACTGGTCAGCGACTCCTGCCAATATGAAATCGTGAGTTCTTTTCAGGATGTCTGTGAGTGGTGGGCATCTGTATTTGGTCCAAAAAAGAAACATCACGAGCTTGATTTGGATGTAGTTTTGAATATAGCCTAGTAAAGGGATATCAACTTCTTGCCTTCGGACGGCGAAGTTAAGTAATTTTCAGATCACTCTCGTTATATCTGAATGGTTTATCCAGGGTTTCCATCATATTCTGTATATCTTGTATTTACGTCCATTGACGTAAGAAACTTGGTTGGAAACCTTCTACTAAATATTACGAAATTTGGTAGACATTTTAGTTATATATTCAGTTATAATTCTCCCTGAACAAATTTTATTTATTTTCCTGCTGACCGTTATAAAATCATATAAAACACTTGTACACCCACAACAACAAACAAGCAATGCAATACACTTAAAAGTGCTTGATTGTACCGTTGTGCCACCTGCCTATGCGTAAGTGCTCATGCCACAAATACAAATATCCAGTAGGCAACACTGTTACACCGCTCTGCTTAAGTGGGCTGGGCATCTTTAGTTGCGAAGTGTACCGGTTCGCTGTCACTTGTCCGCTGAGGTGTTATTTCTGACGGCCAAAAGTTAGCAACTGTTCAACAAAATAGGAAATTATATTACCAACAATAAAATTTGCGAAAATAATGTCGCCGCCAAAGAGATAGGCAGACAGCAAACAACTGCATGGCGTGCAAAAATTTCACTTGTAATGTCATAAAGCAGCAGTTCCGTTGCACAATGCACGACAATACACGGCGGCTTCTTAGGCCAATGGTGAATGTTTCGGTGGCAATTTCGTTTACTCCTTATCACTGTCGCCCCCACGTTCCACAGCGCTCGATTTATTGTTGCCGTTCCCGTTATTGCTGTTTAATTTTAGTTTTGCTCTGCGCTATTTCACGAAGTCGGCGCTTTGTTCGTGTGCATTGTTCTAACGGTGTTGCCGCCGACTCCGGCCTTAGCGCCGCTTCAATTATTCGCTATTATTGTTGTTTTAATGAGACAATTTTCTCCATTCTCGTCCATTGTTGTAATTTTTGAATTATATATTTGTCGTTTTTGTTGTTGCAGAGTCGCTGTTGCCATTGTTCCGCGGTGCCGCTGATAAATTAGCGTACTAAAGATATTTTCGTGGAAAAGTTTTGTCGCAGCAGCTGCCAAGACGCTTTGAAGCGGAACAACGCTTACGATGAATGGCTTGATGACGTCGTGGAATTTACGAAATTTTGCTTTTGTCTTGTTGCTTTACATGTAAAATCAGTTGAAATTTGGAAATTATATTTGCCACATAGTAAATGTGTGAATTCGTAAAGCGACGGAAGGAAGCAATATTATCATGTGATATGAAGTGGAAAGAGAGAATTTTCCTCTTGCTACATACCGTTATATAGAGGGACAGAACATTATTTTTCATTCAAATTTCATAATTTTTGAATTATGTATGAAGGAAGGATCAGATTTTTTGAGGACTTCACACAAGCGTGAAAAACTTTAAAATTCTGATTTTTAATTTTTTTTTTTTACAAAATAAGTGTTATTCCATAACTTTTATTTATTACTCACACAAAATAGTTAATGCGAAATGTTATCATAATTCGAAGGAACTTTCTCTGGCCTTTACTTTTTGAAAAGTATCTCTTTCAAATGTTTGCCGCGATTAAGTCTCAGATGATCTATCCATTGAGTCCGATTTTCTATGTTTCATTCCAGCATTTTGCTTGCGTGCTTAACCATAACACTAGCCGACAATTTTGACATTTTTTTTCTGCTCTGAAACCAAACTTGTTTTTTTATGTTGCTTTGATAAGGTACATATATAATTTGAATATAAAAAAAAAATTGCTAGGTCCAGGTTCAGAGAAAAATAAAAGTAAAGTTTTTGCAAAAAATATATTGAATATTACAAATTTTTATCCCTCAATTTATATTTTCTTGTACTTTTTTGAACTTCTGCTGTATTGGTAGTCAGGATTATCACGTAAACATATCCAGCAATAGTCTGCCAGCATGCTAGGGGTCCATTTGCCTTGATACCTTTTCTCCATACTCAATATGTCTTGATGAAATCTCTCCCCATGTTCATCATTGACTGCACCTAAATTTGGAGGAAAGAAATCCAAGTGCGAATGTAGGAAATGTATTTTCAGGGACATGTTACACCCTAAAGCCTGAAAATCCGTCAATAAGTTTGATATGAGTTCTTCATAATCGGGTGATTTGGTGTTACCCAAAAAATTTTTTACAACCTCAACAAATGAAAGCCATGCTTTTTTTTTCTAGCGTATTTAGTTTAGAGACAAAGTTTTGATCCTTCATAACTCGTCGTATGTCTGACCCCACTGATCAGGTGAATAGGTACAAAACATTTTTTTCATAAGCCCATATACATCTTTGCAATAGACTAGATCGTTTTCCTTTTCAAAGAAATCCACAACACTACTATGTCGTTTCCGATAAGTATAGATTCTTGTCTCTGGATACAATAAATTCCATTGTTTTAGTCTAGAAGCTAAAAGTTCTGATTTCTCTTTTGGTAAATCAAGGTCACGAATCAGATCATTAAGTTAGCTTTGAGTTATCAGATGTGGCTCTGTTGTTGACCTTGTTGGTGGTGGCTCGTAGTCATCGTCGTCAAAATCGGTGTTGTCGGAAGCATAAACATCAACACTACTTTCTAAGCCACAACTACCACGAGAAGTTGACGGTTCGTTAGAAGTTGAGGTCGTTGGAGTTTGTAGGGTAGCTGGTTTTGACATAGACGACACATCTGGGTACTATATAATATTTTTAGACGTCGACTTCATTCCAGTAATGTTCGTTAGACAAAAATAACAATCATTTACATGATTTTGTTGTTCTCGCCATATAGCTGGCATAATAAACGGCAATGGTGTGTGAGTACCTTGGAGCCACCCTGCGAGGTACCGTGAATATCTTGAACACAAAAAACTCGGACTCCAAGGTTTACTTAGACTTTCTTCAGCGCCGAATCCAAAGTACGAACGATACGCTACCAACAGTCGCGGCGAAAACTTCTTCGAACTTGAGCGTGGATTAAAGCCTCCACACACAAAACTAAATAAATCTGTCGAATTTTTACACTTTCTGGACATTATATTAAACGATTTAATGCAAAAACAATGGGAAACAACTAAGATGCGCACAAGTTAACGACGAAAATACTTCGTCATCGTAGGTCGATTTCCAAAAAATGGACCAACGCAGAGTATTTCAACCAAAGGTCACATAAAATAGTTGAGAATTCGCAGAAATGAAAGACAAAGGAAAGAAAAAACAGTATAACTTCAATAATGCACAAGCATACAAACATACATATGCGTACGCATAGGCGAAGCTGCTACAGCGGCAAGGGGTGACAATCGGCGGCCATTACTTTACTTATGCCATAGAACTTCTATTGCTACGAATATGGAAATGACAAATTTGGTAGAAAAGCCGAGCTGTGCCGAAAGAAACGAACAAACGATCGCCGATTGTCACCGCTTCGCTTGCTACTCGAACAAGGTTGCGTAGATTAATATTGAGCAAGGTTGCGCAGCCTGAATCTATCGCAACATTTTCCGAACTCGTATAAGAAGTATAACTTCAATAATATTATCGTAATTGGACCTAAGGATTTTTTTTATTATTTTTCCAATGACATACATACTAACAGGAACCAAAATATATAATTTTTATTTCAGAGCAAAATCCATTGTCGGCTAGTGTAATCGGACAGTTCCCACGACTTTCTTTTCTTTGAATTGCTGTAAATATTTTACTTTTAATCATCCTCTACAATTCGATGAAGAAGACCGTTTTTTTTTTGCTTTAAGAGCAATTGTTCACAGGTGGAAAGGCGATGCTCAACGTCCTTTGGTTGCCAATCATAAGGAACCCAAAGATCTTGTTTCAGAATCATTCACAGCGCATGCAGTCGCTTTGAAATGAGTTAGTGAGTGACTTTCAATGCTCAAGCTCAAGCGCAGAATCGGTTTTTGAATATCAGCTTAATAAGGATTCTTAATTCGATATCTTTGTCAAGGTTATAGAAAAACAACAAGCTAATAAGACTCAAAAAGTTTTTGTAAGCGGTTGATTTTCCTTAATTTTCGAACAATAAAATTATCGGTATTGTCAACCATGAGAGGGGAGCGATTATTCGATTAGGCACAGTGTCAATGAAGTAGGCTTATGTCGGTATTCTGCGTGAGACGATTGTCTCATGTCTCTAATAGTGACTATAGTAATTTAGTGATTCTGTTAGTCAGGAGTCTCATTTTGGTATTCTGGCAGTTACAGTATAGTAGTATGCTGTAAAGTAGTATACTCTATTTGCCAGAATATCAAAATGAGACTCCTGACTAACAGAATCACTAAATTACTATAGTCACTATTAGAGACATGAGACAATCGTCTCACGCAGAATACCGATATTAAGGTAAAGTTTCATCAATTTTACGTGACATATCCAGCAGTTCGCGAGATACCTACATAGATATAACTGGGCGTTATCACGTTCATTTTTTTCCATTTTTGAATTGTGACCCTCTGCAGACTTAGTCGGAATGTGTTTCTTTGTGAAAGTTGTTATCAAAGTCTGTTCTAATGCTCATGAGGTAGTCATGGTTGAGAATGTAAACGTAGAGGAGCGGGGCGGTGAGATTTTTTACGGAATGAGTTAATATTTGCAGGGTAAAACTACTACTGAACAACTTCTATCATAAATAAATCACCTTGACAGGATCGTACCGAAAATGCCTCGGATCGTACACTTTCAGACATCCTTCTTCTTTATAAATGTAGACACCGCTTACAGATTTATCGCCGAGTTTACTTTCAGATATTAAGGGGCTTAAAAGGAATAGAAGTAAAACACTGAAGCCGATTTGTGATATGTTGAAAGGCTTAAAGAAAATTGTGGAAGTTCTTTCGGACTCACATGAAAGAGTATAATGGCTTTCTTGGAGATATGCCTTGGAATCTAACGTAACTAATCTAATCTAACCATCTTACTAAGTTCAAGTTAAGCAGGAACATTTCTACTAGGCTATAGCACTTCAAGTCTTTATGTACTTCACCGTCCTCAGAGTAAAGGGGTACCGGGGCTTATAAGGCTTACTACTGCATCACCTGGCCATAGAAAGTACCAGCAAGTTCTGCTATAAGAATAAAATAATTAGGATGTTGGAGCAGGAGGGATTATGAACATAGCACCAACCTGAATCAGTTAAATTTAAGTAAATTAGAGTATCTCCTTAGATTTCAATAGCCACTTTCGGGTGAGTATACCCGCTAGACGTGAATGGAGAAGAGGCTTATTAGGAGAGGATGATACAAGCTTTACCTGTACCAATGGGTCCAAAACAAACTGCGGCTCTCTCTATAGTGCTACCAAATTCAGTTAGCATCTTGCAAGCGGAAGTTGTGGATATAGAAAAGGCCCGTGGTGTTCTATTGAGTAACTACGAGAGTATACAGAAAGCAAATGTATATGTATGTGGATAGCCCAGCGACATTGCTGGTTTTATCGGCATTAAAAATTAAATCCACCGTAGTCAAACTTGTAGGAAGACTTTAAGATTGCTAACAAGTCAACTCCACTTATCCATAACAAAGAAGCAGATTGGTTGGCCAAGCCAGGAGCCTCTTTAGATGAAATCCTAAGCAGAGAAATTTATTCGCATTTCCAACAAATAGCTCAGAATAGACGGAGATCAATACCAAACTACAAGATAAAGAAGCAGATATGACTCAAGTATGATAGGGCTAGATCTAAGGACTTATTTCATAGATCCAGGAATAGTATTTCCGGACTTCCAACAACTGTAATGGCATTTTGAAGAACATGCGCTAGAAAGAGTCTGTCCTCTTACAATATTTATGCAGTTAAAAGCTACAATGAAATATGGAAACCATTTACAACTTTTCCTGTGAATGCCCAGCTCTAACACATAAATATTTAACATAGAATACATAGAACCTATTAGCCACCAAACCTTGAACGACTGTGCACAACGGTATAACTTTCCTTGAGACCACCAAATGGATTGAGCTCAAAAAGGAGACGAGATAGCAAGATCTCAAAGTCCTTCTCAATTATGTGTTGCTCATAAATGGCGTATGCAGCGGTAGTTGAGCCTGGGGGACATCACTCCTATCTACATACCTAATTTACAGGTATCAAAAGGAATCCATTTGTTAGGTCAAGTTAACACTTGCGTGGTCTCTTCATTGTAATAATTTTGATATATACTATATATTTGTCTATGGCGTTTAATTTTAAGGAGTTGCAAAACAACTATTTTGTGAAAAAAAAACTAATGTGAAAAGTGCTGTGAGCATTCAAAATCGTACCTATTACCAGTTACTAGTCTCCACCACCGAAATTCCCCAACCCACTCAGTAACATCGAGCAGTCTTAAATATCGGCATTACTCACGCGCTAATCTACATGGAAATCTTGTTAGTATTCATTTGTTAATTTCCTTTACAAGCAAAGTGTTAAAAACTTGATTCTTGAGAAGGCACTGCCTTCACTTCCATGGAACATGCACTCAATACGAAACGTGAAATTTATTGCTTCCTTTGTTGTAAACGCTACACGCGAAGATAGTTTGGCTGCTTCAAATTGAATATTGCTTGCTGCCAACGTTAATTTGTGGCCGTAGTTGCAATTCCCGGAGGATAATTAAAAATATTTCCGATACATGGAGCAAATACATAAATGGCTTGCCCTGCACACGAGTCTACCATATATAGCCTGCGTGTGAATGTGTTGATTGTGAGCGAATGAAGTCGGCAAGAAAGGGCGGGTGATAGAAAAGCGCAATAAATTTTCAATTTATGTGGTTGAGTATTTAAGTGATTACTTGCCACGCGCGTTTCCGTTTCCAATAAAATCGTGGAAGTGTATCCTCGCAGCAGCAGCGGCAGCAACGTTGGCGGCGGCGAGCGGTAAGCGCCAGCAACGGCAATGTGTTAAAAATGTTGCCGCACAAACGCATGAACTCACACACATGGCTGGCAATTTGCGCGTATTCTTAACGGCGGAATACGGCGGCGCCCAACCGGCAACGCTGCATTTATACCTTCTCAATTGTGTGTTGCTCATAAATTTCGAAAAGCGTTCACTTCAATGGAGAAGTGAGGCGAATCAGCGGCAAAGGTGTTGATTGCAGTCAGATGTGGCGTTTGCAACGTGCTAGAAACCTCTATTTCCGGCGGCGGCAAGTCAGCAGCTGATATTCGCAGCAATAAACGAAGCAACTAACATGGATTTGAACTTTTATGTGTGGCGGCCGTATGCTTTCTTCCTTCCTAGCTTGCGCTACACGCTTGTAAAGAGACTGACATATGTATGTATGAGTGTATAAGTCGATTGGTTGTAGTTTCAGGAAGTCAGTCTTGATTGAAAGCGAAGTTGCTCGCAATGATGGCGCAGATAATACGCAATTGTTCAAGTGAATGGCTCAGAGTGAACTCTGGCAGAATAGTTTAACCGAAAAATGATGTGATAGAATGACTTAGAAGAAAACAAGAAAAAATTATGACTTCGGTTGCATGGAAGCTAGAATATTTTTCAGAAATAAAGAAGTTTCCATACAAGATCTTGATCGCTTGGTTTGTTTGGCAGCTGTATGTTATAGAGATCCGATCTAGAATATTCTCTGAGATATTATGTGGTTGCCTTGGGCAATAATCTATTCATAATTTCGTGAAGATACGGTCATGAAGATAAAATCGAATCAGAACTTTTTTTTGTATTTTCCAAAAAGTTTACCTATTGTGATTTTTTTTAAATTTAGCACAATTTTGGGTATGTCATAGTAGCCGATGTCAATTTTAGACGATGTGAGTTTAGCTGAAACCACATATCTCGGGACCTACTGAATCAATTTCAACCAAATTCAGTAGTTAGTATTGCCCTGACATTTCTATGTACTGTGCAAAGTCACACCACAACCTCATTCACTTACCATATAACACAATTTTTATTTGGAAGGTAGATATAAGAAATTAAATCTCTGAGCTGAAGATCTTACCAGTGACAGTACACAAGATCATTAAATTTTTATTATTTCGAACACGTCCCTAAAATCCCAAAAGATCCAGGGTTGTGATGAAAACCTGTATACCAGAAGTTCTTGCTGAGTAGCCATTAAAGATCAGCCAGCAAAGCCTTCATATACATATTTGAGGAACCCATATAAAAGTGTTGAATGAATTTTTTATAGAGAGTTTCTTTACCTAAAGAATGTGGCGCTCATATAGAAACTCCAATAAAATTCCAAAAGTCGATGAATTAGTTATGGATCTTTGGGATAGAAAAATATTGAAACATATCTTGTAGAGATCCAAAGGTTTTTTGAATATTCTCTAAATATTTTCAAAACTGAAGAATAACTCGTTTTTGATTGAAAATCGTCAGTGAGTTGAAAGTTATTCTCTTTTTCGGCCATTTCAACAATTTCTTTGATAAATTCGAGGCGAATAGGCAAATCTAGATCCAAAAATAAAACTGGTATAAAATCTAGGAACATTGACTTACTATTTCTACAGGTTGTGATACCAATAAGAGTAGTGTATACAATGAAAAATCTGGTATAACACAGAAAAATTGCTTTCTAGTAAAAAAAACTGGTTCGAAAATAAATTGGTATAAAATAAAAACTGGTATAAAATTAAGAAACTGTTATAAAAATAACTTAGTGGTATAACCAAACGTACATCAAACACGTCTTTGAACCCTAGTGAAAACGAAAAGCAAAAAACTAGTCTGAACAAATAAATATAGTAAATATAGTTTCTACTCTTCAAATCGTTAAGGATAACGAGTGGTATAAATACATAAATTAACATAAAAATACTAACTTCTTCCATTTATCAAATCGATATATGTGCGGAGTCGAGTTAATAACTGGTATAAACCTGGTAAACTTAATAATGAATGAAGCTAGCATAGATACACCAGATCGCAGGGTTTGGCAAATTGAGCTAATACTGGTATAAATTTTATAAAGCAAGCAATTCCACTTTCCCGAAGCATCCACTTACTTTCTCTTATTGAGTTCAATGTGCTGTTGATGTCACTTTTAAATTTTTTGATATTATGTTAGGTCTTAAAATGATGAAGCAGACAAGTGGTGAATGGAATGTACATACCTATTACACCAGCGACTACCCCTAAGAAGGTGTAATTCTGTAAACCTTTACTTATTAAATAACCTTATTCTAAAATCAACATAAAAAATCACCCAAAGTAACACATGAATGTACTTTGTAATTACGAATAGTTGAATACCCCACCACATCTTCCATGTCTTCTTGTGTGCTTTTACAAGCACTTATACCCTTCCGAACCTCTCCACTCCCACCATTACTTCACTATTAATTACTCCATCACCTAACCTCAAAATCAAACGCTATGCAATTGGCATAACGTTACATTAATTCCATATTTTGCACGCGGAGAAATCATCACAATCAGTTGAGCAAGAAAATTTGTTTGCTCACCGATGGAATTTGTTAACATCGATACGTACAAACCACAAAACAAATAACCCGACTGCAGTATTATACCCCTCAAAAGTCCAACGTAAATTTACAATGGTGTGCTTGCAGTGAGAAACCGTGCGGAAACTAAAGTACGTGTACAGCATGGTTGATGCAAATATTGAATTACGTTCTTCATAATAACTATCAAATACATGTACGCTTTCTATATAGATGTAACCCAATAGTTCACACGCAGTGACCCCTGACTAGTAGAGAAGTAAAGTTGAGTGGTGTGTGAGAGTACTGAGCATGTCACTGGAATTGATGACCACTGAAGTGATTCTTGCTTTAGAATTTGATATACTTACATAATATTTTCATTTAATTTTTGTACAACTTCTTTGAGAATTTTACTTGGTTATAGCAAAGTCCCAAACCAATTTTATCAAAGGTGCGTGTATACAGTAATGCAGTGATCTATGTTTTTCCCAAAAAGATCGAAAAATTAGAAATTTTGTTTTAGGAGGGAAGCTTTTGAAATGATGATAGCAGGAGTAAATGTATGAATTCCATTTTAAACTAGCCTCAAAATAAGTAACTAAAATTGACACGAATTAGAAACAAATTATGAAATCAAACACAGTCGGCATGATTTTTAAATTATTTAGCATACCCCCGTAGTGGAACGAAACCAGGTACACCTAATCTAGGTGCCTGGTCACAGAGGTATAGCCGGTGACGAACTGGCTGACGAGGTCGCCCGCTCTGAAGCCTCCACCAAGATTGTAGGACCTGAACCCTTTACGGGTGTAACAAACTCATTGTATGAGACATGCCAAGTTGCTAATGGGAGGATACAACTTGAGAAGGTTCAAGGTTGTAATAAACCTCCCAAGGAACAAGCTCAGGCTACTAGTCGCATGGTACACGGGCCATTGCAAGCTGAATAGGCATCTGTACAGCATGGGCCTATCCTCTTGCACTAACTGCCGGTTCTGCGACAGGGAGCCTGAAACCCTGGAGCACCTGCTGATCGACTGCACAGCGAACGCAGGATTAAGGCCCTTGGATTGATGTTTCCGGATAGGGATCGCATTGCCTCGCTAGCACGGACTTCATTAATGCGCTGGGGATAAGTGAGTCAATGTGAGTCAGGAGAGGCACAATAGAACAGAGGTCGCGGTGCATTCCTCATCTTCATTCATTAATTCATTCAAACCCCCGCAGAACCGCAGATTGTAAAAATTTGCTCGAGTGGGTAAGTAACACCTAAATGAGTACCACTCGACTAATGGTAGACAGTTTTACTAGAGATTACCAGCAAAAATTTTGATAATTATAACATGAATATTTTCGAGCTATGAGTGAGCAAGACTAACAAGTCTTTTTTACACTCATCCGTGCTACATCCAGAGTACTACTGATGTACTTCTCCGAAGTGCGGCTCTTTTTAAGCAGGTAATCATCCACTTTGATAGCGGAGTTGCCATATAGGCCTTGAGGTCACTGACAGTGAGCTAAAAGCTAGACAAGGATAGCAGCAGCATCAAGTTGTTTCCATATTAAATTGGTTTGGTTGTCTGATGACAGCGAAATCGTCGGAAATTGTAAAGCCGATGAGCTTGCAAGAAAAGCCACCCTTACCCAAATTTCATCAGAAGTGGAACATAAAATGTTCCCGTGCCTTCAAGCATGCGGGTGCTGGATCTTTGGACCATGCGCGAGCTCAGTAAGCGTAGATCAGTTTAACCTAGAGTGGAACGTAAAAGATCCATTAAACTGCTAGCGCTTATCGTTTCAATGATAGGTGTTTTAATTGGACTCTGTCCCATTTGTACTCATGCGGAGAGGACGCACTTTGTCAAATTTGCAATAAGGAAGATAAGGTGGAAACGGCTACAAATTTTCTTTTCCACTGTCAAGCTTTTGTCAGAGAACGTTTGAATAATCTCATTTGTCATATGTACTATTTACTAACCGGAAGAATTGCTGTAATTGATATGAGTTGCCTCTAGACGTTTTCCAGATATGCGACAGTATTATTGGTCCATACTTAGGAGTTCTGGGCATTACAACCGACAGGCGTCTTAACCTGTTTAAGTGGTTTATTCGTGGCCTTACGTGAAATCAGAATATTTAGCTAACCTATTTCAACCAGGAAACTGCACAGGATAACCTATTTAGATACATTCTGGTAAGATCTTCAAATTTAAGAAGATAAAAATATATAATTTTACAAAAAAATAAAGAAAAACTAATAGACTATATATCATCAGTTAGTAAAGCCTCTAATTACTTCCAATGTGAGCCCATTAAGAGCTTTGATTTTTAGTATTTTTTCCGTAGTAAACAATTTCGTCGAGAGATAACTATCAACTAGGATTTTCTCTAATAACTGTATTCTTAATATGTGCGTCATATTGTTTGTGGCAGCCTTAGTACATAGTATATACAGTGTTAGAGTGACCGCAAAGTGCATAAATACCCCAATACATGTTAGTCTCAGCTTAAAGTACAAACTTCTTGTAAGCACATGTGTGGGCACAACTTTTAATATTGCATGAATTATTTAAAATGTAAATTATTCCATTAGTTGTGACCACAAAGCAAACAAAAAACAAAATTGATCCACATTTAAACTTTTACGACAGCCACCTTGTGTATAATCGATTGAGCGTAGTTTAGGCCGCCTCAAGTGAAATGAGACCGCTTTGACGTTTATAGTGGTTAGAGAGGTATTCAAAGTTTCGTTTTGGATGTAATAAGACTTTACACTTTGTGTTTTTAAAACGAATTAAGTTTTTGGGTTCCGCAAACACCTACACGCACCCACACACATGAGCGCACAAATCCGTCAATATACACGCACGCATATATTTTTGTACTTATAATACATAGTACAGGGTGGCTCAAGCCAGACAGAAATTTGAAACAAAAAAATTTATAATTTTAAAAGTAAAGGTTGCTTACGTTGTTCCAGTTTCAACCGCAACTTCTGTCGGTGACGTCACTTATCCTGCGATTACCGCTCCCAGTACAGTCAGGTCGAGGTAACCGGAATGGACCCTTGTTCCCAGTAACTGAAATGCTTTCTGACGCTACAAAAACAGCTAATCTTTCGAAATTCGTCTATAATAAATCGGACAATGAAATAGTTTTAGTAATAGATATTGGCGGCTTCAGGACAATTTGTTCTTGATTTTCAGAGAAAGATAATTTTTATAAAAAACAGAAACTCAAAAACCTTCGACCAGCCACTAGTAGTTCGTGTTTTTAAAAAGGCAGTATTCTTCTTCTTTTTTATTGGCATAAACATCACTTGAGTTGAGCCGAGTTGACTTTTCATTGAAGGTGTTTTTTACGAGACGGGTTCCAAACTCAGCGCACAACCTTTGGGATTGATGGTTCGCCTTCTCGCTTTAGCTCGCCTTCAAACGGATGTTTTTTGGCTACCCAGAGAATATTTGATCTAAGATCGATCGTGAGCTGCTTCAGTCATAAGTAAAGAATCGTTTCTGGATGACGCTCAGAGAACTTTCTTCACTTGCGTGAATGACACATGACTCCATCCTCTACATGTGGTATTAATTTTATTGAAATCTACCGAGCGGTTCTTGAATTACAGTGATCGCCACATCAAAAATGTAGTTTGGAGGAAAACCCGATTGAAGTATTGTACGTACACAAGGGTTTCAGAGTGCCATAGAACCATTTGCTCACTATCAATTAACTCGAAAAGTATTTGTCGGAATTACTTAAAATTTTTATAGAAGATTTCAAAGATATCATAATTGAAGAAACTCTTAAGGAAGAGAGTTCTATAGAGAAAATTTGTAAATTTAAACTCTACCGAAAAGTCATAAGGCGCACAAGGTACTATACAAGTCTAGAGTTCACAAAATAAGAACAGTTATATTTTTTATGGATCCCAAAAATTTTATTACCATCATTTGACAAATGCTAGACTATCTAAGGATGATTTTTTAGTAAATACAACCTCTTAGTAATTCAAAAAAAATATTTGCACGCTCCGCTCATGGTCAACATAATCGCCTACTGAGTGTACCATTCGCAACACCATCACCCGTCATGAGACCCAGCATACATTATTGGATAATATGCGACCGAGTAGACCACGTCCAGTACGCAGTGAAGGAAATGTAGCTAAAAGTTACAAGAAACTGTGGAGAGTCGATTCGACACCGTTCCTACCAATGCCGACTGACGTCTGAAGTACGTCCAAATCTGAAAGTGAAAGCGAAAAAAATACAGCTTGTGCTCGAACTGAAGCCGCTCGATCTTCCCAAGCGGCATAGCTTCGCTTTGTGGGCTCTTGAAAAGTTTCAAGGAGATTCGACGTTTTCGAGGCAAATTTCGTTCAGCGATGGTGTCTATTTCTGCCTCAATGGGTATGTAACCAAGCAATATTGCTGCATTTGGGACAAAGAGTAGTCTTAGGAGATTTAACAGCTGCAATTTATTCAGAAAAAACATCGGTTTGGTGTGGTTGGGCGACAGTGGATTCATCAGCCAATATTTCTTGAAAAGTGATGCCGGTGAGAACGACTTTTTGAAGACTGAAATTGAAGCTCGTGATCTCGGCGACATCCGGTTTCAACAAGACGGCGCCACTTCCCACACAGCAAAACAATCAATGGATTTTTTGAGAGAGTACTTCGTTGAGCAGATAACACTAGCCGACAATGGATTTTGCTCTGAAATAAAAATTATATATTTTGGTTCCTGTTAGTATGTATATCATTAGAAAAATAATAAAAAAAATCCTTAGGTCCAATTACGATAATATTATTGAAGTTATACTTCTTATACGAGTTCGGAAAAGGTTGCGATAGATTCAGGTTGCGCAACCTTGCTCAATATGAATCTACGCAACCTTGTTTGAGTAGCAAGCGAAGCGGTGACAATCGGCGATCGTTTGTTCGTTTCTTTCGGCACAGCTCGGCTTTTCTACCAAATTTGTCATTTCCATATATGGGCTTATGAAAAAATGTTTTGTACCTATTCACCTGATCTGTGGAGACTATTTATAGATTCATCGAAAATAAGTTTGAAGGCGGTTTTGTTACATAATGGTAACGAACTTCCATCTGTACCTCTAGCGTATGGAGTACATATCAAAGAAACCTATGAAAATATCAAAAATCTACTACAAAAAATACAGTATGCTAAACATTCTTGGAAAATTTGTTCTGATTTAAAAGTACTCGTAGTTGGGATGTTACTAGGTATGCAAGCTGGTTACACAAAATTTTGCTGTTTTATGTGCGAATGGGATAGCAGAGCTCGAAGCAAACACTATATCCAAAAAGAGTGGCCAAAAAGAACAGACTATGTACCTAATCAGAAAAGTGTGTCCAATATTCGTCTTGTTGAACCCTAGAATATTGTATTGCCACCCCTTCATATAAAATTAGGCTTAATGAAAAATTTTGTAAAAGTAATGGATAAAATGGGAGAAGGTTTTCAATACCTTAAAAGTACATATATTTCCGAGACTTAGTGATGCGAAATTAAAAGAAGGGATTTTTGTGGGCCAGACATACGACGAGTTATGAAGGATCAAAACTTTGTCTCTAAACTAAATACGATAGAAAAAAAAGCATGGCTTTCATTTGTTGAGGTTGTAAAAAATTTTTTGGGTAACACCAAATCACCCGATTATGAAGAACTCATATCAAGCCTATTGACGGATTTTCAGGCTTTAGGGTGTAACATGTCCCTGAAAATACATTTCCTATATTCGCACTTGGATTTCTTTCCTCCCAATTTAGGTGCAGTCAGTGATGAACATGGGGAGAGATTTCACCAAGACATATTGAGTATGGAGAAAAGGTATCAAGGCAAATGGACTCCTAGCATGCTGGCAGACTATTGCTGAATATGTTTACGTGATAATCCTGACTACTAATATAGCAGAAGTTCAAAAAAGTACAAGAAAATATAAATTGAGGGATAAAAATTTGTAATATTCAATATATTTTTTGCAAAAACTTTACTTTTATTTTTCTCTTAACCTGGACCTAGCAATTTTTTTTTATATTCAAATTATATATGTACCTTATCAAAGCAACATAAAAAAACAAGTTTGGTTTCAGAGCAGAAAAAAAATGTCAAAATTGTCGGCTAGTGCAATTTTACGTTTTGGGCCAGTCAATTGGCCACCAAGATCGTGTAATATCACACCGTTAAACTTCTTTCGGTAAGGATATGTAAAGTATAAGGTCGGGCGGACAATCCCGCTTCGATTCAGGCCTTAGAGCAAAACTTCATGCCTGTTATTCGCCAGTTATCAGACGACACACAAACTAACCGATCAAAATCAGGTTCCTGGAATGAGTATTTTAAATCTGTGAAGTGTATTATAGCTTCAGTACAATCAAAGTTAGCGGTTGGTTGGAGCAATGTTTGCCACACCCTGTATTTGTAAAAGTATGTAAGTTTCATTCATCCGGCATTTACGCATACTTGCAATGGGGTTGAAGGCATTCATTCGTTTCGTATGCAAATTTATTATGCTGAAGATTAAAAGTTCCTCAAACAAAGTTTACGTTTAAATTTTTCATTAGAAAAAATTTTCATGCTTGCCGAAATGGCGCCGCCCACAAACGGACATATGTGCAGAGGCTTTGTATAACCCAAGAAATTAGCTGAGGGAGTGAAAACGAGCAGCAAGCTTACCAAAAGCGAGTGTGTACAATATGTTTACGAATACAAACGCAACATTCAAACACTGCATGTATGTGTGTGTGTATATACAATATGTGTGGGTGCAAGCATATCATATTCATATCATGTGTGGCACTACCCATGTATGCCCACTACCCATGTATGTGTGTGTATGTTTTTCTTTTCCAGCTTAGCGGTTTCCTTTTACATTTCATAAGACGCTCTTTGATATGTATGAGTGTATGTGTGTTTGGCGTTGTTTTTGTGGCAGTTGCAAATTGTCTTTAGGGCTTTAACCCAAAATTGGTTGGAGCGCTTTGGTCCTTGTAAATTTTGTGTCTTCATTTGAATTTCTTCGAGAACTTTTACCAAACTTATTTGCAAACTAAATAAGATTCTGACGCAAAGCAACTGAAAGCTGGCAGCACACGCACACATACACAGCACAGCCATTACATGTTGCTGTCGCTTTATTAACGTTTCTCTAGCGTGAAGGCACTTTGCGATAATCGTTCGCTTGTGGCGTTTAGTATTTTAGACGGATATGCCTTAGTTGTTGCTGTTGTTGCTGTGCGATTTCAAGTTGTGGTCATTGTTGTGGAAAAATTCCAACCAAGCAGCGGTTTCCAGTTTAATGCTGCGTGTATATGTCCAAGTATCTGTTATGAATCCAATAAGGACGCTGCACATTTCGTGCTGTGTAAATGTTTCCTCATTCGATTTCCGCTTAAGTTGACTTGTTTATCCCCCTGTTCGTGTTGTTGTTGGGCGTGTTGCTTCCACAAGCGTGTGAATGCTCACAACTTCGACCGAAACTCTGAAACTGCATGCAAGCGCACACCGCCGAAATCCATCCATATATATGTATCGGTTGTCGATTTGGTGTTTGCAATCGCAAGTGCAATTGTATGCACCCGAGCAATGCGTTGCTGCACAGCAGCGCCTGCGTGTGCGTGTGCCGAATCAATTGCATTCTTTGCGCAACAATTCGGAAATTTTCAATATATTTTGCACAAAATTTAAATATAAATTCCTTACTCGCAAATGCTTCTTTTAAGGCTCGTTGCTTGCTGCTCGCTTTTTTTGTGCTGCATTTTGGCAGATATTAAAATTCCCAATGCTATTACAGTCGTTGAGTTTTATATTGCAATAAAGGCAATAAAGAATGCAAGAAATTGCGAAGAGCGCAGCTTGTGCTGAAACGGAATTATTGACGAGTTTTGGACGAGTTAGCTTTGAGTGGTCAGCAGCTGGTATTTTAGATGATTCTGAATTTAAATATTGCACAAACAGTTAGAAATGTTTGCATTTCATGCAGCAGTTGTGCGCTGAATCTGAGTTATTGCTCAGAATTTTGAGATATACAAGGTATTTGCTAGGTTGATAGGATTGTCTATAACAATTGCCAAGCGTCAATCAGAAAGTTTCGATTATTATTACAATGGCTGATGTTTGTCAAGTATGGAAATAATATATTTCTTGTTGCAGAAGGCTTTTTTGTGATCAAACTATGCCACAAAAAACAAACGTTGATAAGTGGTACACCGAGTTCAAAGTGGGCCGTCACAGATGAACCGCGCTCTGAACAACCATCGACCTATACCATAGAATGTCTGGTCCAAAAAATTCATCTCGTGTGTTCTTGACCGTTTCACGTGCCGGTCAAAAAGGGTTACCATCACCGTAGCTCCATTATGGTGCAGTCACCAATGACTTTGTTATGCTCAAACTGAAGTTCATCGACACATCGTCAAAGATGGATCATGGTGCCGAAACCGCTCAAATCTACCATGATACATGGCATTGGCTCATCACGACTTTTTTACCAAAAACTCGACCCATATCGTACCGGAACCACCGCATTCGGTTAATTTTGGTTTTAAGATATTAATTGAAGAAAATCCTGAAGGCTGTTCAGGGAAGAGAATGGTCCGACTTTTAGAGGGTTCAAAGCGTTGGCGAAAGGGCGTTTATCCGAAGGGTATTACTTTGAGGCTGATGAAATCGATAAATGTAAATTTATAAACAGTTTTCATCTTACTTTTTGATCACAGTAGTAGCCAGTCGTTTTCTTTCCCTTTTAACTGTATGGCTCCAATTAGCGATTCCAAGTATAGATGAGGTATTTCTCTTGCTCTGCTTCCCCGCCGGGTTTTCATCCATCCGGACGACATGATCTAGCCAGAGTAGCGAAAAGTTCTCTGAGCGCCAATCAGGCCAAAAACGATTCTTTTACATATGGCTCAGCAGCTCAGGAGTTCCGATCTTATACCAAGGGTCTCTGGGTAAATATAAAACATCCGTTTGAAGACGAGCTAAAGTGAGAAGGCGAAGCATCCCTCCCAGGCTTGTGTGCTTTGGGGCAAAAACTGAAACTTAGGTGGGTATTTGTAACATCGTTGCCATAGCAATACATGGGGATCCCAGGAAGCAGATAATCATATTCGAGAATTTACTTCCAAAAATTTGAAGACTCTCTGATCGATAGTATGTAGTGTTCACTGTTTTATATGGCACAAGAGGTGTAATCTACTTCGACTACCAGGAGAAAGAACCAACGGTCACAGAACCTCTATAACTATTGATATGAAATATTTGGATGTCCAAAAATTGCATTATTTGAAAGAGGAATAAATCAGCTATTTTTTTTACACAATTAGTGTTGGATACAAACCCGAAATAATTATTCCTTTTTGAAGCCATAAGTTATTTCTCATCCACAGATAAAGAGCCTTAAATCCATAAAAAACTGCCCACCTGTGCGTGTGATACTGTGATATCAGAAGTACTTGATTTCTATGTCCGCATATAGTATGGAATCTTAAGGTTTTATCCTTGATATATGTAGCAACGGCATTACAGTCATGAATGAAGTGTTCAGAAGGCTCTATTTGGTCTTCTTTCCAACAGGTGGTTACGGCAACCTTGGGGCGTGGGTACCGCTTGCCCAATTACCAGTTAAAAGCCTCACAAGTAGCACAAGGCCTTGGTTCCTTCAAGGCGAGCTCAAATGATTTCGTTTTAGTTAGGGCGGAGACTCTTGAGAGTGCACACGTATTTGTAGCTTGTCAGCGCTCTCAAATATTATTTATACAAAGTATTTAGTTGTTTGTTTTTGTAAATGATCTTTGATATTTGCCTTATTTAAGGAATTCAATTCGAAGCCACAGGAAAAGCTAGTAAATAAACAAAAAATAAATATATACAGATATTTATTAGAAATAGCACAAATGGCGTTTTAAAATATTCTCATATATCTATATATAGTATTTCGAACTTCTAGACATATATTGACTCTTCTCTCATATGGCAAAAAATCTAGAAATCTAGCTTATAAAATGGGTAATCTTATAATACCAAAATAATCATGACAATCTTATCGTTAGTAAATACTGTTAACTTTCGGATTTGTGCCTATAAATTTAAGTGAACTCCACGCTATTTTATTGCAATTGTTTTCAAGATGGCACTTTGTGTTGGAAAATCGGAACAAATTAATGCAAAAGAACAGCCGCTAAATGTCATATAATACTAAGTAGTGTAGTCGTAAAAGACTACAAATGAAATTATTTAAGTTTAGATTTACCTACCTAACCACAACACAGCAGCAACAAAAACCCGTATAATATATGGTATATGTAGGTATAAGGCAGCAGTCTAAGGACAGCACCTGCAACGAAATACCCAGTCGACCAAATAAAAGCTGGATCATTTAGAAGATGCTTGATCCAAGCGCTACAAAACAGAAAAATTGAACTAAATAGCTGATTATATGATTAATAAGATGTTAGGAGCTTTGTAATTAATAAGATGAGTTTCAGAGACACTTCCCCAAACCCACTTTGAACTTATTAAATATTACATATTATTAAAATCATATATTTTGCTTGTGACTCAGCTTCAAGTTTTCTTTCTTTATTTACAAAATGTGTAGGTCTGCTTAACCGTTTTCTAATTCTAAGGCTTTAAGGAATACTTATGAAATAAGAAACACTATCCATAAATTTCTGAGAAACGCTCGAGCTTTTTATATGTATGTATGTGTATCAAACTTAATATTCTTTATTTCTTGCTCTACTGTTCATTGGGTAGCTAAGTGAATGTGTGATTTCGGCTGCAAAAGTAACATTTTACAAAACTTTTTAAATTAAACAAGCTAGCCAAACCACCAAAGTGAAAGCGTCTGTTACTACAAATTAATGTAGCGGTTTGAACCTTAAGGAGCAACACCATGGACACCTACGCACCGGCAGTAAGAGTAATAAAATTCCAGTTGTGTAAGTCTTAAGTACATTTACGGTTGTGCATACATATGTACTATAAAGACATATGCTGTAAATATGCTTGGCTGACTAAGAATACGGATGCGTGAAAGGAATGCAGCTTTAGGTGTCAGGTTATTCCTTTTTGAGGCGTAAAGGTGTTTAATTGTTTTGGGCAATCCTGTCTTTCTGGCAGGCAAATTAAATACTTTTACAAGCCACATAGTAGATATTTATGTAGACATATCCTTAGATATATGTATATATATTTATTTTTTTTTCTTTTTTTTTGGTCTTTTGTGATACCAGTTAGATTTTGTTACTAAGTCTGAGAGGAGTAGTAATTTTTCAGTATGCTTGCGCTTGACGCGAATTTCAGTAGACTCTGTGGCCTCACTATTGATACCTTCCCAATGCTTAAAGTGCAGTCTTGTTAACAAGTGAAACAAGTGCACAAAAGGTACTTCAACGCTTTCCTGGTGTTCAATCATGTCTCTACAGTCTCTCCAATCGAATGCCAGTAGGAACTTCGTATATTGCTGATCTACCGTTTTACATATGAGTTTTACAGTTCAGCACCAAGATAGCTTTTTCCATTGCGTTTTGTTTTTCCTTGCCACGCTCCTGTCCAGATCGTCGTATAGATATTGCATGGGATTCCCAATGTTGGTCACGTTTTCCGCAGACAGCCATACACCGCTCTTGGAAATCTCGTCTACTAGAACATTTACCTCGATGCCTTTGTGACCTGGCAGCCGGTAGAAGTGAAATCGTTGCATTCTGGCGACACTCTTCATTGCTGTCGTGTTTTCCAAGACACTTCTGGTCGATATGAGAAAGAGGTTAAAGCCTTGACTGCTGCTTGGCTGACCACGTAAATGTTAAATTTGGATTTGTCTTCTAATACATTATAGGCCAGCTCCGAGCCATTCTCAGTAGCAAAGGTCTTTTCTTGTAGGCTGAATTGTATCTAACTCTGAACAGTATATCCTTCGTACGAACATCCGTCATCCATTTTCTAGCTATCCTTATAAATGTTTAATGTATTTACGCGCAGCTAACATCTCTTTATGCCAACCATATTTTTCTATGTGGTTCATAGCGCTTCCGTTATGCTCAGTTCGAGTCTCTGAACCTTCTCCATTCAGAAATAAATTTCCTTAAACCTATCCACCATATTACTTCGTTGTAGAGCGGATTTGGTTTTACAATCATGATGTAGCTTGAGATGGTGGAAAGCGAGAAAATCCGAAGTTGTGACGAGCCTCTACTTATACGCATACAAGGCCTTGTTAGCCTTTTTTAGTCTTTCAACCATATTGTGCATACACAGTTTATTGTTCAAGACTACCGAAAGATTTTTGGTGCAGTTCTTGGGAGAGAATTGTGACCCATTTATCGAAAGGAAGCCATTTTGGAAGGATTTTTCATTTCGTAGTGAAAATTAGCAGTTCCGTCTGTTCAGGATTCAACCGCATATCTGCCTGCTGTGATCAATTCTGGACTCTATTGAGAGTGGTGAACATGTTTGATGAACTTTTATATTTTTTTTCCGTAAAGTAAATATTAGTTCCCGAAATTAAATTCGACCCAACCATTTGCTCTAAAGGTCTTCATAAAAGGATTCTGCAATTTTCTTTCGGAAAAGATTTGGTTTTGTATCGATTTTACCTATTTTTAACTGTCGAAGAACCTGTGCCTGCTTAGATATGAAATTCATTCATTCAGAATATAGCTATGAGTCCGATTTTGGACAGTAACCTAATACTGCACAAAGTAAATCAATAGGGTCTATCGCTCATTGAAGTACCTATTCATCCGGCCGTCTTCATATTGAATTTTAATTGTTTTTACTTACTGTCGGAATTACGAACGGATTCGTTAAACAAATATTCTATAAATGGCAGCTCTTCCAATATTACAATGACTTCATGAAAGCAAATACATACTTCCTTTGATTACTTCAAATTTTGTTTGAATTTCAGATAATGTCAGTCAACATTTCATTTTGAAAGAGTAAAATTTGTTTTTTACAGAAACGTATAACGTTTTGAAAAGAAAAAATATATTACATATAGTAAATACACTCATTAAAATCCAAGCATGACTCTGGAGCAGCAGAGTTCATCGGAAGTAAAGCAAAAGCCAGAGTTAACGCTTCTGCAAAAGGTTTGTCAATTTCAAGAAAAAGAAAAAAGTGTTGTTTTTATGTACATATATATTTTCATATTTTCAGATTACATTCTTCTTCATTGGCATTTCGTCAGCTTTCACCGTTTACGCTTTGATACGCTTCTCAAACGGTTTACTTTTTGAGTCGAAGCCACACGCCATCCAACATGGCTCCGCGCACCTAAGCGAAGACTTTTTACGATTGTAATATTTTGTAGCAACTCTGAGTTTATTTTACATACAAACTTTTCTTAGTAATGCTTGATTTGGAAAGAAGCTCAGTACGCAGTAACAGGCGTGATGCAATCTTTCAATTCTTAGTTCGAGCTAATAATTGTGTGAGTTCATTCTAGCTAAGCAATTGAATCAGATAGTTAAGAATTTTAATTTAATATATATTTTTCTTTTTACAGATTTTTGGATTTGCATTAACGGGCTTAATAGCAGTGAGCCTTATTATAATTGCCTTGTGGCTAATACGATTTATGGATACTTTGTTTGGTGTGTACAAAAGAAATAATGAAAATCCTGAAGCTTCTGCCATGATCAATAATAAAATTGTTATCAAATAATTTTGCGTGTATTTAATTCATTGGAAATATAAATATTTGTATATGCGGAGTTAGTTAGTCCTTTTTTAAAGTGCCACGTTAACAATGTATTTAGCAAACGATGAGCTGTCATGTTGGAAGCCCACATCCGCAAGAGCGGTTCTAGCGGCGACTGGGCACTGAATAAAATGGCGCTTGCTATATGTAGTTAAGTCGGCAATAAACAAGACCGAAGTAGTTTCATGGAGATTCTTCTGTGAAAGCAGGGTGACACGAATCTTCAAGGCTTAAGAAATGGGGTTTCTCACTAAAAGTTGTGTTCTGGCCTCATGAAACCGTGGGTATGCCAATACTGTTCAATGATGTATTTGTCGGGTCGAGGGCTCTCGGTGGAGCCACACTTGCTAAACAGTCAGATCGTGTTCAAAAATCGGCTAAACAACGATAGCACTTAATGTCATTCTGCACCGGACTCATTAAGTTTCCCAGAGAGGGGTATTCCGTTATCCTCTCACACTTCAACTGCAACCATGACAACTTGGACCACTGCGCATCTGCTGATTTTTATTAGTGGACCTATGTTTTGTTGTTGGGAGCACGCTTATATGGCACCCATAATATTTCGTGATAAATATACTTATCACACGTGGTATATTGATATGTTGTTTTGAGTTAGCATGATTTCTATTTCCCGCACCATATATCTGCTAGAGTTTACGACGGTGTCATCTGTAATAACTGTTTTGGAGGTACCTGGCAAGATTAATCGAAAACCGGTATTCGATCACGTTGAAAATTGTTAAACCATTTCCCTGGTCCCAATCGAAAAAAAATAATAAGCACCGTATACAGCATCTAATTTGATTATACTTATTGCTTTTCTATAAACAACACTCAACGATGGATATCGCTCATTTCTCATAAATAGATGAACATTGACGGTTTACAAGAATCTGCTATAAGACAGTAATCTTGGAAATTTATTTACATAGCTCAGTTCCAAGACGAGGGTCAGTTATAGTCGGACATCAGTATTAATCTTGGGCCGAATTTTTGACTAATAGACTAGCTTTTATGATTGTTGGATTAGAATTTATGAATAGTTTCGAAATACCACCAGTCCGTATATTTAATTTTCTATACTTTTAATTTTATCTATGGTTTCTATATCGAAATTATAAAATTGTATTTTAATAATGCTTCTTTTGGTAACCGAATCATATCAAGAAATAGGTCGTATCTGCTTTCAGCCTGTATTTAGAAATCATCCACGACATATCATTCAGAAACCAACATACATAGGTTAGGTTATTGGCGAGTTAATTTCTGCAATGAGATGTCATTGGAAAATTGGTCTTCAATCAGCTTTGGATCACAGCGAAACCCTATCGGTGTTTGATAACAAGGATAAACGAGTCAAACAAGATAATACAATATTTAGTATCCACCTTTAGCATAGAAATAATACTCTCTATTTTTCTCTATTTTAATCAAAGAACACCTTAAATTCAAAGTCAATCTCTTTTTTGAGAAAAAATGCCAATAATAAACAAAAAATAGAAAATTTTTGAATACGAAAAACAAGAAGAACGAAGAAAACAGATCGCAATGAAGGCAATGCCACGAAATAAGGATGTCGATATAGAAGGAAATGTTGCTGAGCCAATCGAAAACTTAAGACTCAAATTAATTTACAAAGTAGCTAAAACAACCATTTAATTATTTATTACAACTAAGAATTTAAAGAATCAACGCATTACAGATTGTGTTCTTCGCCTTGGGAATATTAGCCACGCTTACAATATTGATTTTGATCCGGTTATCAGACAATTTGGTACTTGAGAAGAAGAGACAAGCCTTAAGACATTTCGAAGAACTTGCTAGTCATGTCATTGAGCACCAAAACCATTCTGTTTGAAGTGGAAATATGTGATTTGTATAGTCATATATGTTATGTACTATATGCCAGACTATACCAGAGTTTGGTCCAGGTATATACCCAGATACTGTTAAGGCAGCATTCAATTACGACCTTTTATCATTACATATTTGATATTTCAAATTAAAATTTAATCATATAATTTTTATGAAAGCTTTTTGATTTGTAGGAAGAGAGAGAGAAAAAGAGAGAGTTATGCTCACGGTTAGTAACCACAATAAATAAAGAACTGATACTCCCAAGAATATTATTACTAACTATTTGTAGAATGTACACAAACGGACTAAATATTATGATCCATGATATCTTTCTTTAATATTATACAGCAATAAATACATATATAGAGTGGTCCAAATAGTGGTACTCTTTCCAATGGCCTTTTTTAGACAGATCACGCCTTACTCATGTCAAGTCTTCATATTATTTATGTTCTCTAGTGTTCTCTAGTGCTCTTGATAAAGCCAAGTAGATCTGACGTTTTCGAGCCAAATTTTATTTAGCGATAACAATATTTAAATTTTAAATTGAAACTTAAGATATTCAAGAACTGTCAAGTCATCCAGAAAAATCACGGTTTGGTGTGGTTTTTTCAAAAAGGATGCTAGCGGAAATGTAAAAGTCAATGGCGACAATTATCGCGCAATGTTCTATTAAAATTTATGCTGGTGGTCTTGGTGACATTTGCTTTAAACAACTACGTGTAATTTCTCACATATCACACCAATAAATGGATTCATTGAGAGAACACTTCGTTGAGCAGATAATTTCTTGTTTTGGGCCGGTCAATTGACTACCAAAATCATATGATATCACATCGTTAGATGTTTTCCTCTAGGGATATGTAAAATCTAAAGTCTATGCAGACAATCCCGCTTCGATTCAGGCCTTGGAGCAAAACATCACATATGTATTCGCCAGTTACCAGACGAAATGCTCGAAAGAGTCAAGAAAAATTGGGTTCAATGAATCTGAGACTTAGGCGCGGCCCACATTTGAAAGAGATAATCTTCAATAAATAAATGTCAAAGAATGTTCTTACGAATGATAGTAAACATTCCCTGTTAGCTTTTAAGTTTTTGTGTTTTCCTTAAAAAGTAGGGAGCCTCGAATTGGATCATGCTTTATTTACATGTCTAACAATTTATCAAATTTCATTCGCATAAAGTACAAAGTTTCGATAGCTTAGTCTATCAGCTTGCCCTGAGAATATGGATAATTTTTCAACTGTAAATTTGACAAACCACACGAAATTGAAGTGAGGACAAATTGAATATTTTTATTAAATCAAAATCTGATTTATTGCCTATAACTATCCGTGTATTTTTAATACTGAAAAAATGGATATTGAGCGAAATTTGCTGGAAACACCCGTGACTGGAAAACAAAGGCTGAGTACACTGCAAAAGGTATTACTTCCGTCGCACTGGCATGCATACATACCTATATACAATATCTTAATAATTGTCTTCACAATTTCTTCCAGTTCACCCTTTGTCTATTTACCGCACTTTTGATCTTCACCATTATCATTTTGCTTGGCCAATCCCATCAATTAGATTCCGAAAAGAAGGCCTTCTCTTTCAGAGCTTAAATGTTGAAGCAATATAATTTAAGCGCGACAGTTAATTTATGTAAAGGAGTGAGTCTGCAACAAAAACATGTGTTATTTATTTATTTATTTTGATCCATGTTTCCTTTTTTTCAATTTCCAGCTGTTTGGTTTTGTTATGACCGGAATTGGCGTATTCTTTCTGCTCACGTTCAGTATTTCGACGGTTCTATCTATGGAGTTCATAATCGATTGGATCGACTTATTTCTCAGAAGTATTATTGAATTTTTAGATTTGGATGAGCAATTGCTTAAAACCGTTATTATAACAGAGAAACATCAACATGTAAGAGAACCTGAATCCGCATAACTTGAATATAATAAAAAGATTCTTCTCTATCATCATATTTATGCTAAGATTTCAGGTTTAATAGGATATATATGTCTGTTGAAACAAACCTTCGTGATTCTTTTTTAATGATAAAAATTACAACATTATAACCGTAATAACGCGAAAATAATTCCTGAGATTCAGAATGAAGATTCATAACTGACATTAGTTCGAAGAGGTAGCGAATTTATTCCGACTTTCGGAAATTGTTTCCAATTGCCTTGTTATAGATTTCCAAATAATTCGAAACACAATACTTTATTCTTTATAAATGTTCTTTTGCGATTTCTTTTCGTCTTTTTATAGACCTGTATCGACTGAGAAAGCTGAGTTAGGTATTTTTCAACTTTCAGGACACGTCATTCACTTTCAGAACACTTAGCACTCATACATGTCAATGGCAAAGGCGCTGTACAAAATAGAGGTCGGGTTGTTGTTATGACGGTTATCTAGTCTCCGATCGGATGATAAGGATTCGATAATCGAGATCATCCAACGGTTGATACAGGAAACGTGCTGTTTTGAGCGGGTCAAAACATAGGGAGATGGTTGCCAGATGTGTTGGGTTAGCTGGGTTAGCAGGACATGCAATAAGGTGGTTAGTGTCATGCCTCCTTAACTGGGAGCATACGGACCTCATTGTGCAGGTGTTCGATGGTAGACCTTAAGAGGCATTCCGTTATCGTCCAGAGGGCAGTGTTCTGACATGTATTTAGCTTCCTCGTCTGCGTTTCACTGCATTCAAGTGATCATATTGGCGCGGCGTAGTTAAGGACCGGCCTTGGTGGAGAGTTTTAGGTTGCGTGCTGCAAGAAAACGATAAAGGTTGGAGAGCACATGCCATCGATCATCAGTATACGAGCTCATAAGAATTTCTTCTTGTGATTGAGGGATTTTCGAGATATAGAAGTTAAATAGCAACGGGCAGAGGCTACAATTCCGACATTGACCTGGTTTTTATCTGGCCAAGGGCTTTACATTCGGAGATCTAACCTAACTAACCTCGCTTGGATCGGTTTTTTTTAGAACAGAGAACGTAGCTGACTGGTGTTTTTTAGAAAAAATTTTAAGGAAAAAAAATAATGGTAAAGGAGGAAATATTCCTGATAATGCGAGAGTTTTGGTTCTTTAGTTGGAGTCCATGTGTACGGGTGCAGACCCCGATCATAAAAGCATTTTACGAATCTAGAAAGGTGACTCACTGGGGTTAAGCTTGAAATCTTCGATTAGAAAATTCTAAATCTCCGAACTAAAATTCTGAGATTCTCGGCTCTTTCGCTGAGACCTCCTTTTTGGTACACATTAAAGTTTGATATGTAAATTTGGGGATTTTTGTTTTGGGTATTTTATATTGAGGTTTTCTGTTTTGGATTTCTATCCTCTCCCGGCTCCTTAATAGAACATCTTTTGAAGGTTTATTACAAAGTAAATTACATATAGATCTACATATACGAGGGCTGTCCGATAAATAACCGACCTCAACGTGAAGCTAGCGGCACATCTGAAAAAAAGTTTCTAATTCAAATTGTGCATATTATAATAGCTACTCGCCAAAATTTCAGAAATTTATCTTGCGCAATTATCTGTTGACAGTCGTTTTTGTGAGTCTATTTCGGTGATTTCCCCAAAATGCAAAAATTGAATATCGGGCTGTAATTAAATTTTTATTTTTGAAAGGCAATACGCCTTCACAAATCAAAGATGAGTTGGACTCTGTGTATGGTGACTCTGCACCATCGTTTACCACCGTAAAATTTTGGGCAGCTGAATTTAAACGTGGTCGCAGGAGCTTGGAAGATGATGAACGTCCTGGGCGTCCAAAAACTGTAACCACTAACGATAACATCGCTAAAGTTCATCAATTGGTACTAGACGACCGCCGGATTAAAGTTAGGGAAATAGCTGAGATTATGAAGATGTCAAAAGAAACTGTTTGTCACATATTAAACCAAGATTTGGGCATGAGAAAGCTGTCCGCGCGTTGGGTGCCGCGTTTGCTTACGCTAGACCACAAACGTGCGCTCATGAACATTTCCAGCGCTCTGTTGGCTCAGTTTAGAGGCAATAAGACCGAGTTTTGGCGCCGATTGATAACTGTAGACGAAACTTGCATTCATCATTATACGCCCGAAACAAAAATCCAATCTAAACAGTGGATTGAAAAGGGGGAACCAGCCCCAAAAAAACCTAAAGCTGTGTATTCGGCTGGGAAAGTGATGGCGAGTGTTTTTTGGGACAGCCATGGAATTATTTTTATCGACTATCTTGAAAAAGGAAAAACTATAACAGGAGCATACTACGCATCATTATTGGACAAGCTAAAGGAAGAAATTACGAAAGATCGGCCACATTTGCAAAAAAAGAAAGTCTTGTTTCACCAAGACAACGCACCATCTCACACCTCAACAGTCGCCATGGCGAAAATCCACGAATTGCGGTTCGAACTGCTAGACCATCCACCTTATTCACCGGATCTAGCACCAAGCGACTTTTTTTTGTTTCCTCAACTTAAAACTGCGCTCGGCGGCCAGAGATTTTCGTCAAATGAGGAGGCAATCTCTTTCGTGAACTCGTATTTTGCAGACAAAGACGCCAAGTACTATTTGGAAGGGTTGCAGAGATAGGAGCATCGCTGGGAGAAGTGTGTGGAGTTACAAGGAGACTATGTAGAAAAATAAAAAAAAAAATTTTGAAAAAGTCGCGTGCATCATAGTTAGGTCGGTTATTTATCGGACAGCCCTCGTATATATAGGTATATTCAAGATTTTGGTGAAGTTATTCGATCTTTTGAAAGTCTTACCAGAGCAAGAGAATCCCAAAAAAATCTTGACAAGATAAAGGCTACAGGGTTTCTCCGGAAAGTAATAGGACTGAGTCCATTATATATTAAATTTATTAAAACAATCGTTAAATTTCTTTAAAAAACCTTCAAATAGGCTCCTTCTGCGTCGATGCAGCGCGATTTCCAAGTACTGAACTAAGTACTGTCACGGAAGGCATTCTCCGGAATAATCTTGAGAGCTGAGGAGCATGCTCCTTGGATCTCCTCTGCTATCTCAAAATGTTTGCCTTTCATTGGCCTTTTCAGGCAAGGAAACAAAAAAGTCCGGGGGCCACATCTGGGCTGTAGGGCGGCTGAGGAAAGGCCGCAATTTCTGGTCGTTAGTGAGCACTTGTGGGACCATCTTCGCGCACACCTTGCGCTTGTTCAAGTGCTCCGCCTCAATGTCATGAACCACGCATTTTGATAAATTTAACATCTGGGCTATTAAACGAATACTTGGTCGACGGTAAACGCGAAAATGTTTGACCTGACTCTACAGGTGCTCGGAGACAACTGACCAGCCGCTCGTTTGTTAGTTAGGAACGCCCTCTACCGAATCCAGTCGGTGTGCGGTCACTCCGAAATACAGTCGCGGCTGAAGAAAATCAGTCCTATTGCTTTCCGGACAAACCCTGTATGTTTACCATAAATTGCAATCCACAACTTCAGCCCGTAGTCTGGAAAAACGAAAGAAACCAGGCTCGACTCGTAGATAAAAGACTGGATGGATAATATTGTTAAAAATTTCACTCAATCTTCTTTCTATCAAGTTAGTATACGAGTACTGTAGTATTTCGTTCGGTTCCGTCCAAAGTTAGCTTGCACCATTTTCTTAGTGCAGTTTCTTTTAAACCTTATTGCATTATTTTCAAATTTAAATATGTGATTTTGAGGTGCCAACTTCTATTAAGCTAATTCAATCGCACACAAGTAATCGGCAGAAGAAAAACAACAATTGAAGCGACAGTAGAGACCGTTGGTGAAAATCTCATTTTATTTATAAATTACCAATATCCTCAAGTCAACACGGGCTACGGCTGTTAGATGGCACGGCAATGTGAAGTATGTGCTGGAGTATGCCACCTGCCCGGTAAGCGCTTGCGTGTGGGACTTGATTGGATTTAGCGGCATGCGGCAGTGGAACGGTAACTGCTCGCAGTGATTGGGAACAAAATTGATGGCTCCCCACTCATAGGAAATCCGGAAGCCACACACAGCGGTGATATCGATGAATATACCTACAAATCTATACACTTATCCCACCGGTTGTATACCGAGGTAGATGGATGTATGTGATTTCCTCATGCCAATACTTTTGTCGTATTTGTAACTTGATAGCTGTATCTAGAGCTCCTTTGCATATAGGAATACATGTACTAGTGGTATGGCAGAAGAGTGGCAGCCGCAAGTCCACAGCATCAACTTGGAAGCCAATGAGGGACTGTCTCGCCGCATTTTTCAGTTTCGCTGCAATGACAAGAGCAAAACAACACAAAATAAACACATTTAAGTTGTAAATTGAATTTCGCAAAATCCGTACGAACCCGCAGAGTTCGGCGGTAGCTGGCAACTTTTATTCACCCTTGGTCGGCTCAAGCTGCATAAAAAGGATCAACAGCTATGTCACTAACCGCACGAAAGAGAATATCTGATTAGTTGACTGGTTGACTAAGGTTGTTAAAATATCCGTTGGACGTTGAAGCTTTTCTCTACTTACTTCAACGTAGGTAGGTATTTGCTTGCAGCCGCTGCTTCGTTTTTTCTGTTTCAGGTAAGTTTTCATTTCGGGTGACTTTATTTTACGCTCTACTATGTGGGGGAGTAAGGACCTAAAACCAGCAGAGTATTAATGTAAATAGATGAAGTGAATGTGAGTTGAGGAAGGTAGTGGGGCGTAGTTTTCGATCGAAAATTAGTGAAGTCGAAATACTTCGTTCAAAGGCCTTAAAGTTCTTAAATTTTGAATATGAGAAAGTCTTAACAAAAAGTGGGAACAGTCTTAAGGCTGGAGTGTATTTCGATAGAGAAGAACCAGGACTAGCGATTGACTTTCATGAGTGTAAAGAATACAGAATGGAGTTACCAGAAAAGATGATGGATCCGATTCGCCAATAGAATACGATGGTATTGTGGGTGTATTGTTCGAGGATCAGATATAAAGAGCGGAAATATAATGGAAGGTAAAGCTTCGGTTTACACGATGCATCGCGCGCTGCATTT
Source organism: Bactrocera dorsalis (assembly GCF_023373825.1). Lineage (NCBI taxonomy): Eukaryota > Metazoa > Arthropoda > Insecta > Diptera > Tephritidae > Bactrocera > Bactrocera dorsalis. The sequence goes on from NC_064303.1 coordinate 89,889,810, forward strand.
AGTATGCGGTCGAAAGTCCCCAGCAAAGTTGGTAATGTGGATAATGCGCAACCTCAGGGAATTAAATATTAAATGCTATTGCTCTTTCCATCTCGACAACCTTTCCCGAAGGTCATGGTCTAACTTTCATTGCGGAGAAAATGTAAACCTATCTTTTCATAAGAAGTACAAAAATTTCGTAATTGTTGATTTCTCAAGCTCTGTCAAATGTCTTGACATTGTGATAAAAAGCTGAGCTGGAGAAAAAACATTTACATCAGGGTTTTCAAAATCTTAGAATCTAGAACTCCTGCACAAGTACTATCCGTCTCGTACTAAAATATGGTTCAGTGGTGTGGTAGATGAAATTCTCGAAAAAGTGCCGTATCAAACACCTAGAACAGGAGCAATGGGCCTGTGTGCTAGTAATTACGGGCGCAGTGAAAACTTCATTAAAAAAGGCTCTGGAGTTTATTTTCGATATTCTGCCAATATATTTTCAATTGAAGTGTGATACAATACTTTCCGGTAACCGGCTTATGATTATATGACATTGGAGCCAGATTTGGAGGTACCACTGGCCTGGTATGAGGAATTAAACAGAACGCCATTCTCAGTAGAGAATAATGGACCAATTTTTCTATGATCGACATTTTCAACGTCGAAATCTATTAATTCACCGATGGATTAATGGGACACCTATACTAAGTCTCGCTGCGTTAGGTTATGCAAGCAGGCAATCACTATACTCTCAGTAAGTAACTCAGAATTAAAATTGAAAGAAATGAAAAGGCAGAGGAGTTGTTCTGCTCGCAGCTGGGAACACTATTTCTTTTCTCATTCTCTTCCCATTCAGCTCCTTCAAGAGTTGTTGGAAGTAATGCTCTCTAGAGAAATACCTCATGTCTTTCAACACCGTCTGACGAAAAAACTTCTACTTCTGGGCAAAATGGAGTTTCGTAATATTGTAGAGAGCGCCAGGGGGGATTTGCCCTTGAGATGTCATCTTCACAAAATTGATAAAGTGGATTTTGTGGTATTGAAGCATGCGTGGAGGGTGATGAGGCGATGGAGCATTATCTTTGTGAATACCCAGCCTTCAGATAAATGTGACGGGATATATTTCGCGGCTTTCAGAGAGATATTAGGCAGTAAGGGAGAAAAACCAGTTTTTTTTTTACCAAATCTACTGAGCTGCTGGATAAGACTTGATTTAGTTACTACAATGCAGCTAATGATGACCTATGTGCGGTTGCCTCTTATCTGACGTTTCTGTGCCTCCATTTTGAACCAACCAAAAGTATAAACAAATTGCAAAGGGTGATTCAATTCAAGTTTCTCTACTTTTTTGAAGAAGGAACCACAGAAATTTCAAATTTGGTGGGAAACGTTTATTATCATTCGAAAGAACATTCTTTGACATATATGTTTTGAATATTATATCTCTCAAATGTTTACCGCACTCCATCCGCTGAGTCCAATTTTCGTTGACTCGTTCGATCATTTCGGTCGGTAACTTTCGAACGACACGCTAAACTGTTGTTTTTTTTTTTTCTTAGAACTTTTCAAGAACCCATAGAGCGAAGCGATGTCGCTTGGAAAGGTCGATCGGCTTCAATTCTTGCACAACCTGTATTTTGTACGCTTTTATAAGATCTCGACGTAAAATGCGCCAAATCGTTCCATACGTAAGTCCGAGTTGCTGCGAACGGCGCCGAATCGATTCACCACGGTCATCGTGTACACTCTCAACTACAGCTGATATATTGTCTTCATTGCGTGCTGCACTTGATCTATTCGGTCGATTATTATCCAAAAATGAATGGGTGATGGTGTTGCAAATAGTGCACTCAGTAAGCCGATTATGTTGACCGTAAGTTGAGCGAAACACATTCTTTACAGAACCTGAATTTTCGTACTAAAGTTGGGCAATTTGTAAACGTTGTTCAGGTGTAAGTCTTTTCATGATGAAATGCCAAAATTATCTCTGCTTGGATCACCCGTTATATACTTTGCACTGAATCACTTGAAACGGTTTATATGGCCTATTTATTGTGTGATTTAAATCTCACCTTAAAATGTGTGGACTCCTAAGAGATATATCAGAATCACGTAGACATGACAAACTTTTGGATAATCAAGTGGATTTTTTGAGGAAATTACTGTACCTCAAAATTTGTAGCATACTCGTATTAAAGACAGACTTTTGGTAAAAGAAGACCAGTCTCTGCTAATTTCATCGCTTCATTGTTACTCTGCAAAAGGATGACAAGGGTTACAAATATTGAGTCATCCATGATTTCTTGAAGGATTATTCCGCGAAGTATTTTTATAACAGTAAAGATATCCTGAGCAAGAGTTATTACTTGCGAGTAGCCACCGTCATATGGATGTGCCAAATATTATTGGGTTGTCAAAAAAGTCTTGCGGTATTTTCGCTAGTTGGCGTTGAAAGCGCATAGTTCTAGTTTTATTCGTCGCATCGGGTCATGCTATACCTTTTTGGATGAGTCTATATGGAAGACCTTTAAAAACATTAAATCCAATGAAAAGGATTATTCAACTGTACTCTATGTAAACCGGTTAAAGAATTAAGATGTGAGCGTGGCATCAACCACATTTCTAGCGACATTTTATAATGGAAAATAAAATAATAACAAAAAATAGGCTTAAAAACGAAAGACAAAACTAAGAGATCTTACTTTTGAAAAACAATGAAATGCCAGAGCCCATGAGAGTTTTTTTTGTATGGCAGGAATCCAAAAAGCTTTTTACGAATCAACTCCTTGAACTCCTGTAAAGCAATGAACAACTACGAAAATTCGCTAACAACCAACATTTCTGGCAGATACAGGGTTTGTCCGGAAAGTAATAGGACCGATTTCCTTCGGCAGCGCAGCATCGACGCAGAAGGAGCCCATTTGGATAGTCTTTAAAGTATTGTAACGTTTTGGTTCAATCAATTTTATTTCATTTTAGGACTGAGTTTATTAATTTCCGGACAAACCGGTATATTCTGTGTGGGCATCTTTTATATTCGGGGAATTGTTCGGCATCTATTCAAAGCTGCGCCAATGTAGCGGTATTTGCCTTCCGTCTAAATTTAAAAAATAAATAAATTTTAAATTTTAAATGCTTGTGCAATTCATTTCAAATGCTTATCTTTGTGGCCATGAACTAATGAAGAGAGCGGTCAATAAAGTTGAGCTTTTGAGCTTAAAATGAGCGAATTACAATCTGTGGTAATCTATTCTTATAATATTGTGTATCAATAAGATTTCGCAGTATTTTTTACTTTTTATATTATTTGTATAAAAATCTTCGACGAATAAGTACACATGTATGTATACTTGTATATACACAAATTTGGTATTAAAATCACCGCCTCAGACGAGTAATTAATTGATAAAAGCCAGACAATTCCTCACTCGAAAACGAATAACTAAGACACAGTCCTCAATTTCGCATTCAGTTTGACTGAAATTGTGGAGAATGGCGCATCGTTTGATCTTCTTGTCCATTTTGTGTGGGCATCTTTTGTATTCTGGGAACTGTTCGGCATCTATTCAAAGTAGTGCCAATGTAGCGGTATTTATCCTTAATATTTTTAATAAAACAAATTCATTTTAAATTTTATATTACTGTGCAATTCATTCAGCCATTTCTCACCTATCTTTGTGACGATGATTTATTGAAGAGCGCGGTCAATAAGATGGAGTTGTTGAGCCTCAAATTAGAGAATTATGATCTGCGGTAATCTATATTTAAGAGTATTAATAAAACCTAACAACTATTTTTTTTTTATTTTTATTTTTTTTGTTCAGTATTCAAAGTGAATTAATGGCAATGAAGGAGCAGCTTCTTCGTGAAGTAAAAACAAATCTCGAATTGTTAGATTCGAAAATTACAACGAAGTGGTAAAGCAGCTGATATTTATTTAAAAATTCTCAAAAAATCGTACAAATAATAAATTTTTGTTTTAGTAATGAAGAGAGCAAAAATGTGATCTCTTCATGTACCGAAGCGATGCGTCAAGAAAACAGGAAATATGCAGAGAGTGGTATTCAAAGTGAATTAATGTCAATGAAGGAGCAGCTTCTTCGTGAAGTAAAAACGAATCTCGAATTGTTAGATTCGAAGATTACAACGAAATTGTAAGCAGCTGATATTTATTTAAAAATTCTCAAAAAATCGTACAAATAATAAATTTTTGTTTTAGTAATGAAGAGAGCAAAAATGTGGTCTCTTCATGTACCGAAGCGATGCGTCAAGAAAACAGGAAATATGCAGAGAGTGGTATTCAAAGTGAATTAATGTCAATGAAGGAGCAGCTTCTTCGTGAAGTAAAAACAAATCTCGAATTGTTAGATTCGAAAATTACAACGAAATTGTAAGCAAGCAATTCTCAAAAAATCGTACAAATAATAAATTTTTGTTTTAGTAATGAAGAGAACAAAAATGTGGTCTCTTCATGTACCGAAGCGATGCGTCAAGAAAACAGGAAATATGCAGAGAGTGGTATTCTGAGTGAATTAATGGCAATGAAAGAGCAGCTTCTTCGTGAAATAAAGGAAATAAAGAAGAATCAGGAATCTGTGCCTCCTGCAACCAAGAAACCAGCATCGTGTACCGAAGCGATGCGTCAAGAAAACGGGAAATATGCAGAGAGTGGCGTTTATGAACTTTATCTGCCTGAATTTCTTCATCACCCTTTCAATGTTTATTGTCTTCGTGATCCTGATGGCGGTGAACCATGGGCTGTAATTCAACGTCGTCAAAGTAACGACACCGACTTCTATCGTGGGTGGTACGAGTATGAACACGGTTTCGGCGATTTGAATGCCAATTTCTTTCTCGGCTTGGATAAAATACATGCTCTGACGAATTCGCGATCTCATGATCTTTGGTTTCAATTGGAGGATTTTGAAAATGAGAAACGTGTTGCCAAGTACGATAATTTCGCTATAGGCAACGCTCAAAATAAATATGAGTTAATTGCGGTTGGACAATATTCAGGCACGGCCGGTGACTCGTTCTCTTATCATCTCGGGCAAAAATTCAGCACTAAAGATAGTGATAATGACAAAGATGCTAGCAACTGCGCGGTGCAATATACAGGAGCTTGGTGGTATAAGAAATGTCATGCCAGGTAATATACGCTTTTTGCAAAGCTAAGAATGAATTTTTTTCATATGGAGTTTTGAAATAATATTATAATTGACATTAAATTATTTACCTATTATATTTACTTACAGCAATCTGAACGGCCTGTATTTAGGAGGAGAGTTTCCGGAGGATCAGTATGCCAAAGGCGTGGTGTGGTATGCTTGGCGTGGATTTTATTACTCCCTCAAATATGTACATATGGCTATAAGGCCGAAGTATCACTGAGAAGGTGGTTTGCTATTGAAAACCTTAGCCTCCATAAAATGTTCACTATTTCTGACGTTAAGGCTGTTGAAACTAATTTAACTTAGCATAATGTTTTATACAACTTCGCATATTCTATTTAGCAACAAATAATACATTATTTGAAAAAAGACTGTTCCTTTTATTTCTAAAAACAGTATAGGGAATGAAAGTAATCTTGGCTTATTTCAATTCTAGAAGAAAACAATAGTTTCATAATATTGTATATAACACACACTTTCACAAATGCAATTGTTTTAAATTAGGTACAAGATTTTCCACTCTTTTAGTTGCTAACACAATTTTATTACTCGCCTGCATTAGGGGAACGAAATACAATTTGTTACGAGTATATTTCGTACCTAGTTCAATTTCCTCTTCGCCCAAATTTCTCCACTTTTTCATAGCACACACACGAGCGTATTTCGTACCACGTTTTCGGTGTGTTCAAATTTCCCGCTTCTAAAGACCATTTGGACAATGGCACTTTATAACAAAGCATATGCGCTAACGGAATTCGCATTCATTTCCTGTTGCCGTTTGACCACTTCCTCTAATTCGGCGCAGTTGTGTGGATATATAGAGAAATTGCTGGATATTTGTGTAATTGTGTGCTGGCTTTTTTATGCGGCGCATATTAAGGGTTCCACTGAATTTCTTCTAAAGCCATTCCGGGCAAATGACACTTACTTTATTGACCACTTGAGATTTCGGGCCAACGAAGTGTACGCGTGTGAATATAAAAAATCGCGTGCGCAAAGGAAGACTCATGCATACTACATATGCATATATACTTGTGAGTATGTGTAGTGCTAATAGTGTGTGGGTACATATGTACATATGTAAGAGCACTTCATAAAATTTGTCACTGTCTGCTTAAGCGAATGGACTGCAAATGTGCAATTCAACTTTTCTTCTTACTTTCCTACAATTTTCGGCGACTAAGTGAAGATCTGGCAGGAAATAAATGCGAAATCTGCTAGCATTATTATGACTGTGTTGGGGTTAATCACGCTAAAAAAACCCAGTAGTGAATGCTTTTACAAAAATTTCGAAAACTGTCGATATATTGCATAAAATTGCCTTTAGTTTGAGGTCAAGTATCCTTGGGTTTCATGAAGCTCCTAAAAGTATGTTCTGTGCCGCCGATAACCCGCTCGTTCGACTTAAATTTATGTTGAATGAGTAACTCTTTCAAGTTTGGAATCTAAAAGCAGTCCTACGAGCAAAATCAGAAGAATATCGCGGCTTGTGCAGTGGTTTGTATCCTAAATTATTTGGGTTTAGCGACGGCGAATGTGTGAGCCGGTTTGTTTTCATGATGGAGAAGTACTTTTTATTCGTCGTTGAAGCCGTTTTTCCGTAATTTTACATAGGTCAAATAAGTTGGTATAGTATAGCTCCATCAACTTTTTGAACTCCGTAAACGATGGTAGCAAAATGAGGCCGAAATTCGTTCGCCGCATTTCAACAGCATCGGTCTTCGTCATGCCGATGATTTTCGCATTACTTTGAGATGTCTACTGCCTCAGCTTCTTTAAGCACCTATGACCGCCTGTAATTAAAATGGGGAGAGATCGTAGACTGTTGTCGCGTTATTCTCGCTGTAGAAGCCGGAGCACTTAATCGAGGCAACTTTTGATCCACTACACCGAGAGAAAGGAGTCATCAACTATATGAACTCTTTGACTTTACTTTGCAAATTCCCTTTTCAAATCGTGCAAGTTCTTACCGCATATCGTGCAATAGGAATGTAGTAAGGTTAAACATATTGTCGGGCGTGCTTTCTAGCTTTTGTAAGACTGAGATTGAAACTACCGGAATACTCTCAGCGGACAAGGTGAAATATTCGAAATGGATATAGTGACATGTATAAAACGTTTTGTCGCTTTCTGGGTGGATATATGTATATATGGATCACAAATATATAAAAGTTTTAGGTAACACAGCGAACCAGCCTTCTAAGCTATCCACCTAAGATCCCTGTTGACTTCTGTCAAGGATTCGATCTTTTAACCCAATCTAAGCTTACTATATCCGGCCTTTTGTTGACACTAATCTCAAAGTGGTTCGCAACTACTCCGTTTCTCTACTGGGTAGACACACGCCAAATGCTTGGAGTCAAATAAAACCATTTGTTTGGCTTCTGACCGTCCAATTGAGTGTTCATATGTGAAATATGGTCGCGCTAAGAAGTGTCCTTTTGCTTTGTGCACATTTCGTTTACTTATCCTTCACCATTTTGTTCCTTTTTATTGCATTTATTATAGTTCCGTTAGCTTTCAGTTGGGGGCTTTGTACCACTAGCGACTCCATAAAATTGTCGTTGAGAAAATTTCAAGTGTTGCCACTTGAATCTTTTGCCGCCAAATATTTACAACAGTCACAATAAAAGCGCCTCTTGATTGCTTTCACTTGTAAGTTCGTAGAGGCCCGACGCTCGGTCTTTAATACATTGAAATTTATACCACGGGCATAAAGAAATTTAATTCGACTTATCTATTTTAGACTTACTATATTCAATCCTAAAATATAAGTAAGCTTATATTAAAAATATTAAAGGAATGGCCAGGTCTTCCCATTTAATCCTCCTCTATTTCAACTTTGCGTAAGTTAGGAAAGAACAAAAACGACGAAATAGTTTCATTGTTCCATTGCTGGTATGGTTTGAGAATATACCCGTGGTAAGGCATGCCTGTCGTAAGAGGCTTTAATTTGATCCTGCTTCGACAGCCAGAATTGTGTGGAAACCAACTGGTAGTAATTCGTGATAGCAAGGTCATACCAAAGACTTTAAAAGAGAAATCGGGGAGCATTGATGTTGGTAGTCAACTCCAATCTGCTCATTGGGTTTGGCCTTTTGGGGAGATTCGTGGTGGTTGTGGTTAAAACCTTGAAACGGACACAGCGGCTCGCTGTTCTCCGTTTAACAGGAGGGCTAAAAACCATTCCCACTTATACAGTAGAGAGGTTAGCTAACCTACCTTTAATCGAAATAGCCGTGGAAAGCTCTTCAGCAAAAAATAACTTCATGATTGGCGGCGTTAGGTGAATGGTCCACAAAGGCCTTCAAGCATAACTCAATAAACAGGACTTTGGTGAACGAAATATACCACATGTGCCCACGTTTTATTTGGGAGCGAACACTTGAAGTCACAATAAAAGAGGGTCGAAGTCGCAGTGGCATGTGACTCGCTAGTGGAACTTACACCAACTACACCGACGGATCAAAAATGGCTGATGCATTGTTGCTGCATTGGGGGTTCCAGACCATAAGAGAATTCCGGGAAACGAAATAGCTTATGAGATTGCCAAAAGTACCTTCCGCCTTGCTACCGAACCAGTACAGGAAGAACGAAAGTCGAGTTCCGAAGAAAAACATTAATGACTTGTACATACTTTTGTAGTATGGTGGACAGGCGTACGGAATGCGGAAGCGAATGGAAAGGGTTCAGAGGCTTGCTGCGTTACGCATAACAGGAGCTTTAAGAACAACTCCAACGGCGGCTCTTGAACTGGTACTAAACTTGCCACCTATACATCTTCGCTGAAAACTGCGCTACAAAATCGGCGGGACAACTACTGGATGCAGGAGTATTTATATATAGAACAGGACAGCAGGAGTATAGAACCTTCGGGCATAGCTCGGTGCTCTTGGGAAGGAGGCCAGAAATGGATAGTGTTGCCAGAAGTAAGCAATTCTACTGGGTAGAAGGCCACAAAGGCTTCGAGGGCAATTAAATAGTGGTCGAGATTGCTAAGAATGATTTACGACTAACATCCGAAAACGTAATCAACATTGGGAAACCCATGCCTGGTCTATACGACGATCTCAAAGAAGCATGGAGAAGAAAATTAAAACCCGTTGGAACAAGATACCTGGGTGCAAAACTGTGGAGCGGAAGTTCCCAAAATTCGTATTGGCACTCGTTAGAAGAGACTTTAGGAACATGATGGAAATACTAACTGATCACTGTCTGGTGGCGACGTACGCTCAAAAGATGGAGCAGACCGATCGAAGGGACTGCAGGAAATGCCTAGAGCAGGTCACCAAAAAACAATAATCCATTCTTCCGCACTTGTCCCGCATTGGCAAAACTACGCTTGAAACATCTGGACAGTATGATACTCTGAAGAAGGTATGGATAAAAAAGTTGAAGAGTCTGTTGAAATTCATGTCGTGCGCAGGCATCGTAAACAATGACTACTCCTCTTGGACTTAGCAAGTGAACTCCACTTGATATCGCAAAGGACTAAACTGGTCTATGCGTGGCTTATTGGCCTACCAGATGAACCTAGCCTAACCTTTACTCACACGATCTCGAAAAGACTGGAAGATGGTAGTTGGATTATAGACGTGTTATAACTTTCTGGTATTACATGCGAACCGGATGGACATTATTACTTAACTACAATACATTCAAAAAATGCAAGGAAGTAAATGAGAAAGACGCTGAAACACTCCTTCTGCTTCTGTCCGGCCTCTTGTGGAATTTGGTTCACATATGTAGGAACTTCGCAGTTCAAGGTACTTAGTGAATAAATGGAATTAGATATCAAGTTTCTTTTAACCTTAGCAATCCTAAATAAACCTAACTTTATCATTCGAGGGATCACTGTACTGAGTGAGATTCAATTAAGTGTGTGATAGAGAAAAGAAGTAAAAAGAATTGAGGGAAATATACATAATTTTTAAAGAAGTATTATTCCAACTTTTTTAGGAGAAAAAATATTAATTAGATGTCGAAATCACTATTGCCAAAAAATTTTTGGTTTAGTTTAGAAATTCGATAATGTCAGATATGTCGTATGAACTCCGTTGGATTAAGCAGGCCGATATATGCCAAAACGATAGTATATTAAGCCATCGACACAGTAACCTATGATAATCTTAATCTGGTGGTTCCGTTGTAGATATATAGGTTGGAAGTAGATTAGGTTTAACGTATTAAATTTCCGGACTCCGGCTTTCGATGGTTCCCCTTACTATAAAAAAGAAACTAAATATAATAATCGTGGCAGAGACAGCTACGAAGCATTGCGGAATGGTTGAAGCATGCCTATATACTTTTGTGACACAAGTCAACAATTACCCATGCTAATAAAGCACTAATTAAGGGTAGGCTAAAAATGTGTGCTGTTAAGCTCTCTTCGCCGCGTTAAATGACATTAACATATGGTAATTGTTGGGCGTCTTTCATGTTGTATTAAAGTAATAAAAGTAATTTGCCAACATATGTTTTTTTTGGAATTACATTGCAACACCATTATATTCACCGTAATAAATTCCATCCGTTTTTATTTCATGTTGAATATATTCTACTGTTGCTATTTGACCATTAACACCTTGGCAAATACAAATGACACTGCCATGCTTTTTCCCTGACACACCTGTCACATGTTCATATTTTTATGACACACTCGGTGGTGGCAAACGAAATGGCAGGCAGCAATGTGGCAAAGGACCCGGAGAAACCACCAGAAATGTAGATTGTCAGTGACAATTGAAATTAACCAGTGTTTGTTTAATAGGTTTTTGCTGTCGTTGACAGCAAACAATGCTCGCTGTCAGTGCCGTTGGTGATAGTTTTGTCAGCCATAATGAAATTAAGGTGAGTTTTGTAATGTTTCACGCCCGAGGCGGCGGGTGGGTGTTTGCTAGCAAATGTAGGGCCCGTTGAGTAATAGTTTAATGGTATTATTTTCAGGTGGCAAGTATTTCAACGACAATTCACGTGCAGGTGCAGGTGTATGTGTGCTTGTGTGCGTTTGTACAGGTTTCGTTTTGTTGACAGAGTTTTCATTTCAACCTCCATTTACCGGCTGTTACATTGCCACATATTAATTGCATTGTTGCCAGTTATGCAACATGCAGCAAGTTGCCTCTTATCTGTTTATGATTTGTGCCATTTGTGCATTTCTGCTGCCGTTGCCTGTGGTTCTGACATTATTTCCCTTGGCTTTTGCGCATTTGGCTTTTACCACTCTCTTATAATTCATGTCTGGTAAAACATTTGTGGCACAAGCAACAGTGTGTAAGTGTGGATATATGATAGCCATATTTTTTATGAAATAGTTAACAAAAGCAGTGGATGGAAATTTGAAAAAAAATGTTTGTATACAATGGGTTACATACTACTTATAACTTCTTTTTGAACTCGAAATTTTTTGAAAAGAGAGATTTTCTCTTGAGTGAAAGACACCAGGAAAAGTTTGGAGAAAGAAAAGTCTAAAAGTATTGCTTTGAAATTGGTGCAGACTCTTTTAAGTATAAGAAAGTAACCGATAATAAAATGGAGACGAGCGCACTGACGTCATAGCCTTCTAGAATGTTCTCAATTGAGCCTGCATTGATATTTCTTTAAATCTGAACACATAAACACTCTCGAAACTATGTTTTTGAGGTCGGTTGGCAAGAAATACTCAACCGATCTTCACCAAATTTTATACAGGTCTTTGAAATACAATTTTAAAGACTGGACAAAGGACTTTTTTGATTACAATTATTCGAAAACAAAAAATTTTTCAAAATTTTAATTTTTCTTAAAAAATGTCTGCCAAAAATCCATTTTCAGTTCTAAGTTAAGGTTTTAACTAAAACACGTAATTTTTTCAGTTCAGACGATCCTGTAAGGAGATAGGCGCATTCTTTTTCCGAGGGGTCACCGGAAGTGGCGTCACAACGGCCAAGCTTAAAATATTTTTTTTTTTTCTAAAAATTTCAGAATTTCTTTGTTAATATTGTATGTTTGTTACAATAAAAAATGTTAATAAAATATTTAATTTTTTATATGAAAAAAATATTGTTGAAAAAATGATTTTTTTTTCCCAAGGAAACCCATGTAACCCCATAAAATACCCAAAAATTCGTAAATGATCGGTGATATAAAAGAACATACTCCAACCAATTATATTAAGTTAGTTTCAAGCAGAAAGTACTGAATATCATATTCCCCCAAAATCATTTCAAGAAAATGAAAAATAATATTGACTATTAAAATTAAGAAGTAACGAAGAAGAACCCTCTATACTATACCACCTAAGGGCTCGAGAGTTGCTTAAGCGGGGTTCTTTAATCGATTGTTGGAGAAAACTATTGGAGCTATACATATATAGTATACTATGTAAAGAAGTGGAATGAGCGGGTTCATAATACATGCTTGGATTGTTTATTGTCATGAAAAACACTAGAGTATTCTCAGCGTATATTACCGCTAACATTCCTAATTTAGAACTTGTTTTTTTCTTTTTGCTGGGACTTGTGCACCAAGTAGGTCACTTAACTGAAAGAACTCATCTCAAAGAAAAAAATTAATATTCAAAATTGATAAAATATCGAATTTGTATCGGAAGTACGAACACAAAAAAGAATCTGATGAAGTGAGATCAATTTATTGTTGAGATTTAGCAACATTTCGTGAGAACACAGAAAGTGTGTACATAGGCTGCTATATATATTTCTGGACTAGGCAACACTAAGTGTTGCCAGGTGCAATCTGACATTTCCATTGGAAAGTTTGAAATTTTTTAGCATAACATCACTCAGAACGTTTTGTCATTTAATCGTGAATTGTTTTATTTACAGGGAATTAAAAAATTCATCTCGGCCAAAAAATGGAATTAACTCGTGAACATTTTCTTGCGATCATTTTTCACAACTTTCGACGTGGATTATCACGATAAGAGTGCATCGATGAACTAAAATCTTTGTATGGCTATGAAGCACCATCCTATAGCACTGTGAAAAACTGGTACAACGAATTCAATCGTGGCCGACGCTCGCTCAAAAACGAATTCCGTGAAGGTCGTCCAAAAACAGCCGTTGTGCCAGTAAATATCGATGCCCTACGTGAACTGATAATGCAAGACCGTCATGTAACATACCTTCAGATAGAGGCATGCCTATGCATTTCTCCCACCAGCATACATTCGATATTGCATGAACACCTGTCCGTAAAAAATATTTGTTCTCGTTGGATACCGCACAATTTGACAATCGCTCAAAAAAAGGCTCGTGTGGATTGGTGTAAGGAAATGCTGAAAAAATACTATCGCGGTACTTCAAAAGACGTTTATAAGATCGTCACAGGTGACGAATCATGGATCTATGCGTATGAGCCCGAAACAAAACAGCTATCGACCGTGTGGGTCTTCCAAGACGAGCCAAATCCAACGAAAAAAAAAACATTTTTGTTGATAAATATGCCTATTTTCATTATTAGGCCAGAAATATATATAGCAGCCCTCGTATAATGAAATTAACCAAAACTTTTCAAAATATTGATTCCTCGAGGAATTTATCTATGAAATTACGACTCCGGCGGGCTATTGGAAAGAATACTAAGCCGAATATATTTGAATAGAACCAGGTAAGAATCACTCAACAATCTTCTAAGGCTTCTAAAATATAAATTAGGTTAAAATATGTCTGAGGTAATGAAACCATTAGAGTTACAAATTTTGCATTAATGAAACGTCTCAGTAAATTTAACTTGAACTTAATAGCCGTCTGAGTAAATATAACTATAAAGCAATTGCTTTTTATTCCTCCCTACTGGACACATTCATCCACCTCTGCATCTACATATTTATACCAATACGAACATATGTATTTCTACATTACCGATACGTGACTTTTCCTAATGAGTTCTGCGCTCAATTACGTCATGATGCGGACCCTTAAGTAGAAAAAAAATTTTGTTAGGAAATGGCGTTGCCTTTGGCATTTCTGGCAGAGTTGATGTTTATTTTATTTTATGTATGCTTAACGTCGGTTTTCATATGCTGGTATTACTCCCCTAAGGCTCCGCAAATGCGCTCACACATTCTCACGAATTGTTTACCTTCGTACGTTTTTTACGACACCCGTGTGTGCCATTGGCGCTGTAAACGCAGGCTGGTAATTTGCACCCAAATGGTTTTCATTAATTTTTATTTAGAATTTCGGAAATGTTGATGAGAAAAAAGAACTAACATACTAATATTTATAAAGTTGGGAAATTAAAAAAATATATTAGTAAATATTTTTTTAAACTCAGCGTGCACTCTTAATGTTTTTTTTTTGGTAGCAAAGAACTGCTGAGAATTTGTTTGTATAAGATTATAATAAAATAAGAAACATCTTGTATAGGTAGCTATAGTATGCTATACTCGTAGTAGTCTGATAACCGCAGTTCCTACAAATGAGCAGCTAAGCAGGAACGAAATAAATATTCCCTATTCAGGGTATATTAAGAACTGAGCTGGCACTTTAAAACATTTCTTTGTCTTGTAGAATGAACTATTAAACGATCCGAAGTTTCTTTCTATGCTTTGATTTAAGTTGAAGCCGAAGAAGTTTTATATTTATGACGTCTGCTGTGCGTAATAGTTAGAGGCTCACATTACTACATTCCCGGTATTAAGTCCATGTTTAAGTCTAGTTAACTAAGATAAAAGAAAAGACTAAATGCCAAATTTGACATAACATTTGACGTTCAGAATTCAAGAATCGAGTGTACTAAAGATGGTTGGTTGTTTTAAGAAAAATAAAGATTTGAAGAATTCCTCACGGTTCGTTATCATTTTGAGCTATTATTAAGCTCATTTTGTTCTCAAGTGACTTCCAACTAACCACCGTTCAGCGATTATCTGAAGTTAATAAAAATCCCTCCACCTTATAATCGAAGATTTCTGTTTTCATACAAGTGGTAGAATCTCACAAATTTTGTCTTCTGAGGTAAAAGAGAAAAAGCGGTTTTCAACTCAATCTGAGGTTATACCGTTTTTAAGAGATTGTTTTAGTTTGTACAACTAAATGTGTTTCCAGTCATGAGACCTTTGGATCCATCCTCCAAATCTTCTTTTTCTTCTTCACCGGCGTAGACACCGCTTACGCGATTATAGCCGAGTATATTCATAGAGCCATCCTCCAAGTACTACAATGAGATCAAGGTACAAATGTTTATCAAAATGACCACGTGGTCAATGGAAAAGTTCCCGGCTTACCATAGTAAAACACATTTTTTGGCAAAATTCGTTTTTTTTCTATTCAACATAGCTGATTAAAGCGATCCTCCAACTTTTCGACACCACTTTCAGAGGACGATTTGTTCTTTGCTTTAAAATTGGCCTTAGTCTCGGCGATCACCATAACCTTGTCAGCCGACTGTTGCGTATTTTCACGATTCAACGTGTACAGTCCGCTTGGTTGACTGTTCATTGGTCCTTGGTATAAAATGATGGAGCCCTGTTGTATACATTGTCACATATCGACGCAAAAGCTCGGGTTTATTACGATTGAACATCTTCACATACTGCTCCAAAACACCAACTCGTCGTTGTTTTTGGTCAAAAGTGTTCTGGCGCCTTCCAGTAGGCTTACCCTAGATTTCCAACTTACCGAAAATATGCTTAGAGGTTTGTAGTAGGAATAAAAATAAACTAGAGGCGAATAGTAATTATCTTTAAACTTTTGAATTTGTACTCCATAAGGTAGTTTAGCTGTATCTGGCAAAAAAAAAATAGTCCAATAAATGAAGCATACATTTTGGTGCAAATATATAAAATAAATTTCAGACGAATAAACTTAACATTAGTTGCCGCATATAATAAATGGTTAAAAGCTTCGTTGAACATTCCAATTAGATCCAAAATGGCATAATAACGATCACTTAAAAATAGACACCACTCATACCCAACGAAATTTGCATATGTAATATTCAGTTCCCGCATGTATACGCATCCAAGTACTTATGCGCATTAAATCTGGCAGCATGTTTTTGACGCTTGTTAAACTTGGTACAAACGTTCTTCATGAAATATGCAACTGATGAAATTTTAATGAGAATAAAATCACAGATGCCAAGTACTTAATGTTTAAATCATAATTTATCTATGCCACTCCACACATGCCCGCAGAGTTAATTTAATTTGTGGTTTGTCTAAAATGCCAACAGCCGAAAAACATCAAAATTTCAGCAGCTCCGCTTTGCTGCAAGCTCTCACCGCTTCCATTTGTTGTATGCTCCTCAATATACAGACAAAAACACCCTATATGTATGTATGTATGTGACTGTGTGCGTGTATTGCGTGTGACAAAAAAAGCATACAACACTCAGCAGCGCGCACAGCTACACACATACATCTACGTACTTGTAGATCTACCCTATGTCACATATTAAATTTGTAGTTGCAATAAATGCCAAAAGCTTTTAGAGGCTGCTGCAATGGGGTGAAATTGAAACCGAAGAAGTTGTGGTCGGAAAAAAGTTGAAACATTTGCATGCGCCGTCGCTGGTACGGTTGAGGAGGAGTGCAGCGGCGCTTGTACCGCCGTTACCACTGTTTTTATTGTCTCTTTTTGCCGGAGGCGGCACGACTTAGCCCCATGACAAGAGCGTGTGTTTTTAATGCAAAAGCTGAGAATGCTAAAGAAAGTGTGGAAAGGCATTATGTCGGGACATGAGAGCGCATAGTGCAAGAGTTGACAAGAATTGTGATTTCATGTTTTATGTGAATGCGAATGCAGATGCAATGCTCGTGCCACCCAGTGGACGTTTGGATGAGGAACAAAAAATTAAGCTACTTCAAAGTGCTGTAGGGACCAAAGTCCACTCATCGTTTAGGATTATAGATACTTTTGATATATATATTTCATTCAAAGTAAATCGAATCCAATGTGGGTAATGAAATGTTATGCTAGAGAACTCGGACGGTGGACCAAAAAACGTTAGAAAGGGTTTCCTGAGGGGAGGATACCTCTCGTTAATAGTCTGGGTACTTTCGCCCAATCTTCCACGTGAATGAAAATGTGAGTTTTTTTGTGGAAATGAAATACTAAATTTGAAAGGGAAAGTAAAAAAAAAATTCAAAGTATTGACCATTGCTTTACACACATTTTCACCGTCTTTCTGGCAATTTGTGGATACCATTCCAATGGAAATGTTCGTCTTTTGAAGCAAATCAATCAGACACCCAATTTTCGACTTCTACGTAGGAATCGAACTATTGCTCAGCCAATGCATGTCCCATTGGTGAAAATAAATTCTAATGGGAAGGAATCAAGTCTGGTGAATATAATTGCTTCGGGGCCTCCTGAGTCAAAGAAATTGCTATTAAAGATTAGTGGAATATCCTCCATTTAAATTTGTAGACTCTATATGCTCGGTTGGTCTAGGAATATTTTCATCTATCCTTAAGTTGTCAGAATGTTCGACTACGCGATGCAATCCTAAGACGGAGTATTGGAGCCGGGGCATTGGAGCCGTGGAATATATCTCTTCTCATCCGGCGGAAGGCTGGTCATTCGCATAGATAATGCTTCAGCGTGCCATCAGCCTCCGCTTATGCTCTGTATTCAGCTGTATCCACTATTCCAATCTTGTGAAGGTGGAGTTTTAAGGGTAGGGATCCTACTAAGGTCCCTTTTGATTAGAAAGGTCTGGGTCTTGGTCTGTCCGCTACCAGCACTATCGCAAAGTAACTTTGTGGTATGCATAGCCTGTAAGGTTTGCGGACTTACTGGATAGAGCAGAAGCCCAGATGACGACTTCGGATATGCCAACAATTACAGCCTGAAAGACTGAATGCTTGTCATTAAGTCTGAAACTACCATCTGCACTTAGATTACTAAAGAAGAAACCCGTTCCTGTTCCATTTGATCAGTGGTTGAATATGTAGATTTTGCTGTTGGACTGTTGATCACAGAACCGTTGATGCATTCTTCTCTACAGGAGATCGAAAACGTTGTGTATAATTCCTCATGGACTAACTTTACTCGGTATTGCCAATTTAGCTCGAGTTCATTAAGAAATGCCATGTCCGCAGAGATGACGAGTCTGGTGAAAATGTATTGAACGGATATCGAGGATAACATACACAGTTCCGTCCCCTTTTAGTGATAGTATGTTTCCACGGTAGTGTAGTAAATAATCCTAATGGATCAGATGTTCTACTGGTAGGGAGCATTCCTTCGAAATATTTAGTCCATCTGCCTGAATCAAATAAAAATCCGGAAAATTCTATTAGCGACTCAGTTGCACATAAAAAATGGCTAAAAGTCTTTGCGAATCCTACCACAACCAGTATTTGAAAGCCTGTAAATTTTAACTATCCTTCTATATCTCTCAAAATATATCACTTGAAGACTAGATACCAGAAAGCATATCCGTTTGCTGGGTTTTATCGCATTTCTTCTATTCCAAGCGTATGTCTTTGCATACAAAAGAGTACACGGATGCAACTACAACCAAATGTATGTATGTATGCATGCTAGAATGTATGAACATGCGGTTCCTGATACGCGTTTCTGTGAAAATCTTAATAAAGTGCAATGGTGTTTGTACAGCTGTTGCCTTAGTTCATGTTGCTGCTAGTGTTGGTAAAGCTGTCGCCACGGCTGAAGCCATTATGTATGGCAGCGAGTGTAAGAACTTTAGTTTTATGCTAATTCATAAGATATGTACGAGATTGTAGTCACTGTCATGCGCATGCATATACATAAATACACAAACTAACGAACATAAATATGTAGTCAATATGTGTTGAAAGCTCATCGCACGCCTCTGTTAGAGCTTGATATTTAGGCCTAAGGCCGGTGCAAATCACTTCAGGACTATAACATTCTACTTTAAACTGTATACATATGTAGGTATGTACTAGCTCCTACTAGGGTGATCGAAAAAGATTTGCTTATAGAGAAATTTGTATTGAAGTTTCTATTTGTCACTATAGAGCCCAACTAGGGCGTGAGCTATTTTTTATGAAGAAAAATTAGCTAATGATATTCAACAACACGAATCGTCAATCGAATCAATCTTGAACCTATGTCACCTTATTTTCTTTGCTAACGGTTTTCGGTGCATTTAGACGTGGCACATCGAAACCCGACTAGCTTGCATGTCATTACATACTTATGCTAAGTTTTGAAAAAAAAAAAAATTTTGGTGTAAAATTATTTAAAACAATCACTTAACACACCCTAATGCTGTGTTCAAACAAACATCTATATGTATGTTCCCATATACATATATACATAAAGCTCGGCTAGAGTATTTTTTGTTGGTGTTTGAATGTAAAATGGGTTTGCATTTCTCATCCGACATTTGATGTTTCTCACACTTTAATCTTGATGCGTTTTTGTTGTCAACAGCAACCATCACTGCGCAATTAAACACTTACTTATGCTTATAAAATGGTTGTGTAGGACCAACACAAGCAACTTTAAATAAATGCATACATATGTACACAAAAACATGTCTCTGGATATGTGTGATTGAGCGCCAGAGTGGAAGACAGACCGGTCTAAAGATATTTTACCGTGTAGGAAAACGAGCACTGGCCAAAAAAGCTTAAATCTGACACTAAAGCAATTTTGCCAAATTCATACGATTTGGTGAAAAGCAGATATAATATTTTAGGTCTTCCCAGCTCAGGCCACCAATGATTACAACTTCAAGAACTGTGAATAGTGTACGCTGTACGATCTAAGGTTAGCTCTGATTACATAATAACCAGCCCTTGATCATGTGTGACTGGAGTGAAAGATTCGGTTTAACAGGCTAAAATATCCATTGAAAAGGTCAGTAGATACTGCTCCGGAATAAGCAACCATACCCCCTAAGGGGAGAACACCTGCTCATGAGAGTAAGGCCGAAAAAGTGACGCGGCTTGCTACAGTGGAAATCAATATGCCCAAGTGCATTTGTACAAATGCTCATCAGGACTGAGACTAGTAAGAATATGACTAAGGTATAGTATACTTAAAAAACTAACATAAACAATTTTATTTTCGGGCTTGTAAGAGTAGTATTCGGTCGCTGTAGTAAACAGGTTGCCGAAATTGCTTGCAAGCCAATAGCACAATTGACTCTGTCCCGTTAAAACCCTGATCAAAGTACGCCACGGAAACATGGTATAGATGGAGTCAACATCGACGATCTCAGGAGAAAATTTGGCAAAACCCTTGAGAGAACACAACACTTCAAACAGAAGTCCTCGAGACAGTAGTGTGAGAACAAAGTGCGAAGAAGAGTCCTTCGAAAAGTAAAGAGCTATCCAAAAATGAAGCTAACAAAGGCTAAACAGATAAATGCCCACCATATGGAAAAGGTTCTATTTAAGAATTATAGTAAATACTTATATCGGTACTGCCAACAAATGAATAGCCAGACAGACGGACATACCGTCATGTCTACATACACTCAGCTCAGTTTGTCATGTTTATATTTTGAAGATTATCTCCTTCAAATGTTTTCCGCGGCTGCGTCCCAGATGATGAGATAATTGGCAAATGACAAGCGTAATTTTGTGCTCCAAGGCCTGAATGGAAGCGGGATTGTTCGCATAGTATTTAGACTTTACATATTTCCACAGTAAAGTTTAACGGTGTGATACCATATGATCTTACTGGCCAATCGATCAACCCAAAACGTGAAGGAATGTGCTCACAGAAGTGTTCTCTCCATAAATCTATTGACTGATGTTGATGCGATGTGTAGGAAGTGAAGGAAATCTTGTTGAAAACAAATGTAGCTGAGATCACGAACTTCAATTTCAGGCATCAATCACCGGCCCAGAAACCATACCAAACTGTATTTTTTTCCGGATAAAAAGAAAGTTCTTGAGTCTTGTTTGGTAGCGCTTCATTCTAAATGCGTCAATTTTGTTTGTTTGTACGTAGGATCTTCAAGGAACTTTTCAAGAGATCATAGAGCGAAGCAATGTGGGAAGGTTGAGCGGCTTCAGTTCTTGCACAAACTGTATTGACGTAAAATGCGCCAAGTCGTTCTATACCTCAGTTCGAGTTGCTACGAACGGCGCCCAATCAACTCTCCACGGTCCTCGTGTACACTCTCAGCTACGGTTGCTATATTTTCTTCACTGCATGCTGGTCGTGGTCTATTCGGTCTAATATTATCGAATAATGAATGCTAGGTATCGGAATGGATGATGGTGTTGCTAATAGTATGCTCAATAGGCCGATTATGTTGACCAAATATTGAGCAAAGTGCGCGAAACATATTCTTTACAGAAAATTAATTTTCGGAATAAAGTTGACCGATTTGTAAACGTTGTTCAGGCGTAAGTCTTTCCACGATGAATTTCCAAACAATGCTGAAAAAATAACGTAACATAATTCCATTTGTGTAGGGTATAATGCGATTTACAAACGCAGAAACATATACACTCTACAGCGACTGGAGCAACGTTTGGTGGTAAATATGCGCCACCGCAAAAAGCAAACATGCACTAAGTGTAAAGTGTTACCAGAAGCAAATAAAATTTGCATTTGCAACTGGCCACAGAATACTCGCAGCTGTTGAGAATGCGAAAGGCAAACTTAAAAGCGCCAAGTGCGCGTATAAATTGCATTATTATGCAACTTGTATTTCAATGCAGCCACACAAACCATAAGTGGGTCTCAACGTGTTTTTATGCTTATTTCTAGAATTGTTTACGGCTGAAGCAGTGTTGTGCGTCACTCTTAGCTACCCACTCTAGTGCTATTAACACAGAAAATGAGAGAATGTTTAAATGATTTAAAGGTGTTCTTGCAGAAATTTCCAGGGCCTTTGTTAATTATATTTAGTAGGCAAAGTATATACTTTATAAATGACAGTTTTAAATTCCCACGAACCCTGCACAAAGATAATATTATTTTTTTAGAAATGACTACTTTTAAGACCTTAAAATAATCCAGAAGGTCTAGACTCTCGAGCTTTATTTCCTTATGATGACCATATCTAATCATTTTCTATAATTTTGAAAATAAGTGGAATCGGGAAGTAACAACGACTGTGGTATCAAATTGAGCAGATAGAGATAAATTCGCCATAAATCTAATTAAACCTGAGGTAGTCTTATTGCTAGCATATACGAGGGCCCTGATATCATTCTCCCCTCGTTGGGAGACTTTATTCCTCAACTGGTGCTCAGGGTAAAGTACTTGGGACTTCTCTTTAAAAGGAACCTCTCAAATGGAGTCAAACATCGAGGAGAGTGTGAGAAAGACATCGGTCGCCTTATGCTGTTGTAGAAAAGCAATAGAGACAAGGCGGGCCTCTCACCAAAAGTCGTGTTCTAAGTCTATGAAATCGTAGGTAAACTAATAATGTTTTATGTGGTCGTTGTTTTTGGGATGCCGCTCAGAAAAATCGTATCGCCTGGAGTATGTTCAGAAAGCCCTCAATGGTATTCTATATGTTGTACCTGTTGACATAGATGGTTTATGAGATTGCTAGGGATGCCAAGCTTATCCCAATTTCTTCTGATTGGAAGTGGGTCGATTTTACCATGTCAATAACTAGATGATTGCGAATTAGCGGAACTAGTGGTTTCTTCGCAGCGCACACAGCCGCGGGGATTTATGGGCGCGGTGAAGCCGTTGTGGAATAGCTACAGAGAGGTTTCACGGATGAGTCGAAGCAAATTGGAAAGGGTAGAAGGTAGGAGAAGTCTTCTTTCGGGATTTCCCATTAATACCCGTTTCCAGACCACTATAGAGTCTTTTAAGCGAAAGTGGCTGCCAACAAGATAGCAGAAGTCTTCTGCTCCGATGTACAACTTCCTTCAGGGAGACGTTCAATCATTTCAGTAACCGAGCGACTATGTTAGTTTTGAGTTCGTTGGCTGTTCGCTCAAAAACTTGCCAAGGAGTGCATAACCTCATTGTCATTAGCATCAAGCTTTATCCATATTAGAATTGTATGGGTGCCTGGTGACAGATGAAGCGCCGGTAACTGTAAAGTTGATGAGATTGCTAGGGATGCCAAGCTTATCCCAATTTCTTCTGATTGGAAGTGGGTCGATTTTACCATGTCAATAACTAGAAAATGTGAGTCTCTTAACTCAGAGTGAACCGTTCTCCAAACTACTGCAAAATCAACACCGACGTAAAAAAGCCAGGTGATCCGTCTGTCAAATAACTTTACTAGCGGTTAATATTTTGTCTCTTTGCCAGAGCTGTATGTAGGAAGGTGAAGTAGGAGCAATTTGTCACTTTTTCCTCTATTGCCCGGCTTTCGCCAGAATAACGTTAAAAAAAACTGAGTAGACATACCTTTGGAAAATGCTATTAACTACCTTAACAAATTTGTGGCAAGCTCAAAACGCTTCGTCGATATTGAAACGAAATGTGAGATCCATCATTTAGGAGCAATGCTGCAACTTAACATAACCTAAACTAACTTAAGGTAAAAAAAAGACTTATTTCTCATATGAAATGCATAAATGGTATTTAAATCATCCAATTTGAGACGGGGACCGAACAAACGCCAGGCTTTAATGAAATATGCTGCCAAAATCAAATAGAGAGGAAATAGGTAAGGGTTATGTTAAACAGTTGATTCCCATCTGGCAACGCTGTAACTTTTAAAGCTCTGAGGGATATTAGTTCCTACTATTTAACTGATATTCCGAAATTAGTACTGCTGAGATGTTTCAACCCCAATCTTATAAAAGTTGGACAATGGAGGAGAAAATACCTGGATATTTCCACCTCATCTACCTCTGTATGACTGAAGAGCGTGTGTAAACTTGCTAAGAGCAAGTAGTTTACTCGATAGTTGACGTTAGGAATGAAATATTTCCGAAAACTATATTCAATCTGAATGAAGCCATACCTCGTATCCTAAGAGAAATAAAATATTTCCACCTATAGATGGTGCTGGAGTTAATGTACCTCTTTTTTATTTATTACAAACTATACATCTCGTTATACTCGCATGTGTCAGCTTTCGCATCGAACGTAATTCTGCAGAAATTCATTTAATGAGGTTCATGCCCGCTCCAATATAATAAGAATAATAATAAATAATTGCCTTGATCGTTATGCTTGTCAACGTAGCCATATGAACGCCATCATTTTATGTTATGAAATATGCAAAATGGCGACAATGGTGTTGTCAGCCGACAGCGCCACATTGCAATACTAATCATAATTATGGTTAATTTCAGTTGACTAGAATTGACATTGACATGATGAGCATGATATCTCTTCATTACAGCTAATGTGCACCGGCACACACACATATACATATATATATACAAAGGATATGTATATTTTAATGAACATTCGTTACAAGTTGGCGGCGAAAGTATGCGTTATATGACGTGAAAACAATGTTGGAACGGCGCAGCTGAGTCCTATGCCCTTAATTATCACACAGCCTCACTTCCTTGTATGCTGCTTGCCAGCCCCGCAGCTGGGATCACTACGCTCTTTCGCCTAGGAAATACGCCGAAGGCACATTCGTTGTGAACACATTACGATTGTCTGCTACTGCGGCTGCGTCGGCGCACGTTTATTGGCTCATTTACGAGTTAGACGCAATGAAAACAATGCAAGCAACTGGTATGCGTTGCTGGAGCGGCTTCCACTACAATCAGTGACATACCAACATATGCCGCGTATGTGCGTAAACGAGGATGGTCTTAATTGTACTTAGGTTAGGTTAGATAAGGTAAAAAATGCTGATTTTTCGTGAGATCATGAATAATCCCACTTGAATAGCTACAGACGCTTGTTTGTTGAAATGCTAAGAACTCCTTGATATGAATAATAATGACCGTCACATATTTACAAAGTGGCTAGAGGCAGCCACAAATTTATTGAGCCGCCTAATACATATATACTCCATGCAAATTAGCCGGGTTCGTGAAAATTATATAAATAGCTGCTGATGCTTCAATTTTAGCTTAGCGAGAACTAAAATTGGTCAGTGGAGGAGAAAGTGTCTAGAGGTTTCAACTTTATCTTCTTTCTTGTTCTTTTGACAAGTTGTGACCTCTAAGTCTCTGGTCCCACCTCTTGAGTGACAATGCGACAGTGCCCATTTAGGATACCTATCATTGCTGTCATGTTAACATAGCGAAGATTTAGTATTTCCCTGGATCCTTATATATTCCACTCCCGTCTAGAAGGCTTTCGCAGCCCCACAAGTGCTGGTTGCTGACTAACGTTCACAATCAGCAAGGTCTAGGCCTGTATCGGAGTGGACTCATACCTCTCTTATAGAAGCCATACTTCGCAGAAGTACATCTGCTACTACCGTGCTTAGCATACTCAAGACAATTGAAGAGACCGGAAAATTATGATTTCGTTCCGTTCCTTCTGGCTTAACACCTCCTTGTTCAAATTGCTTAAAGATTTTTGTTCAGAGTTTAAATGGGCTGCTGTAGAGGTTCTTATCATTACGGCGGGAACAATAATAAGTCAAATGTGGTCAAATATGAGAAGACTCTAAATGGGAAGTAAGCTCATAGTCGGCTTTCGATGTGTTTGGCTGTAATGACGGAGGTTGTGAAAACATTTTTGCTATACATCGTCGAATCAGCTAAATATTTCGACAAGATAGAGTCCAGTGGCCCTCTGCTGTCAGCAAATGTAGAACAAGCTAGGTGAATCATAGGAAATGATGGCGAAAGGCTTTCCGAACAGTTTTCGCCTACTAGTTGCCTCGAAGTTCAACGGGTGAAATCCAAATCCAATCAAAAGATGGTTCCTGGGTCTTTAGGAAGTACTAATAAATTAATGTAGGTCACTAAATAATGCAGAAACTACTTCGTATAATGGCAAAGGCTGCTGTGAAGGGGTTTCTTGGAGCGCTGGATTTCGAGAGAGAGAGAGTAATCGCGATCTTTCATCACGTCATCCTTCGTGGTAGTCGTTTTTGTGGAATTTGAGACGTGCTCATCGAAAAACAACATACGGCTACCTTGAAACTCAGTGAAATAGACGATCCCTATCGGCAAAGAAAATGTATATCTTAAGCGCTCTTTGCTTTTAATGTGTAATGTTACTTTCTAAAAGCAAGAGTAAAAATCGACTGAAGATATTGCTTTTTTCACACGCATTCAAATCAAAACTAAGACTATGATCCGGCCGGATTTTCAACAATGCCTAACTACAAAAAAGCACTATAGTGAGGTAAATTTCTCTTGCGATAGTGACTCACTGAGGGCAAGGCTAAATAATTATCGAACGGACCTCGTATATTCATGTAAAAGATAGTGGAGTATGTGCGCGTGAGTTTGCGGCAAATTAATGTCATTTCTAATTTCTCGCTTGTCACTAGCCGTACCCAGGGCCGGGCCTTACGCTAGGCTGGCGTTGTTGCTTTGATTTCATTCACAAATTTTCTGCTTTTGCTTCTTCATTACGCAAACACAATGGAGTTCGGAGAATGTGGCAAAAATGCAATTTGATTCGGTGAGGTGAGGACGGCGATAGGGCAAATGTGTGCGTGGACCACATGCGGAATTGGTTAACGGACTGAAACAGGTTCTAAGCTTGTACTATAAAATCGTTGCCTACATGCAGGCGCACAAGCATGTTAAGGCCATGTAATGTATATGAGAGTGTGGGTGCATATGTAGATGCGTGTGTATATGATTGTGGGCACATGTACTGCCTTGTGTGGCCTGTGTGGGCCTGCAAGCGTTCATTTAGCCTTTGTTTCAGCCTCGCATTCAAATACACTGCTACCAATGCATGCCCTCTATGTGTATGTGTGCGTGTGTGTGTGGGTATGAGATTTTTTTCACGAAGATTAAAAACGCAAAACGCAATAAATAAGGGACACACACGCCTGCACATTCATCGCCGGAGGACAAGTCGCACGTGCGTCTCATTCTAGGCGAACATGTGCATAAGTACGCGTGTTTGTGTGTGTGTGTGTGTGTGCGTGTTTGCTACTCACAGGATGTAATCTCATTTCCGCACATGCGAGCAATAAATCGCAATTAAGCTTCAGATGCAACAGCGGTGGCTTAAATAAAAATTTGTTGCTGCGCAAAATCAACGAATTGATGGAATATAAAAAGAAAATTGTGCCAGCGCATTGAAGAGCAACAAAAACAATAACAACGCAAAAACAGCGAAAACGCAACGCAAAAGGTGGCAACACAGCCACACACAGTTTCAATCGCACACACAGTTAAGCCATAAACGTTGTGGCGCTTGTCAAGCAACAATGTACCTCAAATCCAATTAAAGTCACTCAAGGCGTTGCTCGGAATTAATTAATTTATGGTGGCAGCGGTTGTTAAATCTTCCCAAATGAAATGGGATGAACTGCGGCTTGCAAAATCATCATTGCTTTTGAAAAGTTAGCTGAAAAAAATTAACACAGAAAATAAGGTGAGGCACACTTTGAGCTGCAAGCAGGGAAAATGTGGAGTTTATGCGGTTTTAATAAACACATAAATAAGGATGGAATCTCAATAATAATGAAATGGTCAGAAAATGTAAAACTCCTCATTACCTCAGTTACAGTCTGTCAAGTAAGAGCGTGGTCGTATTAATTTATAAAAAAAATTATTTTATGACTCTCTAATATTTATATGTACATTGTACACATTACAAACAATGATACAATTTGGTCAGTAATATGTCCAGTCACCACCGGCGTCGATAATTGCCTGGCACTTCCGAGGCATGCTTTTTACTAATTTGACGGCGTATTCTAGTGGCAAGGATCTCCAGATCCGACGAATTTCGTCAGACAACTGCTTCAGAGTGTATGTGCGTCTTCCACGAAGCTTCTGTTTAATTTATGCTGAAACATTTTCAATAGAATTTGCATCGGGTGACTGCGACGGCCAACCCAATGTAACGATGCCAGATTGAGTTTTCCACGGTGTACAGAGCTTGCTGCGGTATTTAGGATCGTTCTCCTCCTGCAGAATCCAATTTTCATTTTTTGTGATGAATCATCGTTTGGCAGATAGCCGTAAGGCATTTTTATAGATTTTTATCATTTTCTCGGCATTTAGGTTGTCAGTAAAGAGGTACAAAGTGCCGAATCCCTGCTTTGAGAAGCAGCCCGAAAGATGCACCTTTATTCCATGTTTTACGGTCCGCTGAATAAGCCTATTGGTGGAAGTTGAGCAGGCTCGCGTGAGATCAGAACGTTGCCATATAGAACATTCATCAGTACAAATGACATTTTCAAAATCTCTATCAATATTCTCATGCGCCCAAGCGAGTCGCTTTGTTACCAGTTTTTCAGTCAACAGAGGCTTCTTCATTGGGTTGCGCCATTTCAGATCATGAGTATAAGGAAGGGTTCGGATAGTTTCGTAGGATATATCTATACCTTTTGCCATTAATTTTGCTTGTCCTTGCCGCAGTGTTAAAGCAGTATTCTGCGAAAACAGATTCATTATTTTTTTTCATCTTTTTTCTTCACTTTTCGAACCACGTTCCGGTAAATCATTGACATTTTAAGCTACTATATATCGCTGTATCCACTTCTGTGCAAATACCTTCGACTTTCTGATATATTTAGCAGCCGCTGATTGCGACATTTTGAGATCTTTCGGCTGGACGCAAAGGAACACAGCTTCGTAGCACGACACGTACTTAGCACTCATGGCGTTTAACGTGATTCTCCTTCAAAAGATCAACGACAACTGAACCTTTGTTGACAATGCATCAAGGACAAAACTTCCCTCTATCGACTCGCGAAGGAATTCGAGCGAAAATTTTCATTAACAGTCGGTAAAGTCGACCACGCTCTTACTTGACAGACTGTATATATGTATTAGCAACGAAAATTTTACTGAATACTACATATACGTATGTAT
The DNA here is from genome assembly GCF_023373825.1 of Bactrocera dorsalis. Classification (NCBI taxonomy): domain Eukaryota; kingdom Metazoa; phylum Arthropoda; class Insecta; order Diptera; family Tephritidae; genus Bactrocera; species Bactrocera dorsalis. Next base: position 89,918,766 of record NC_064303.1, read on the forward strand.
ATGGCTTTTAGTACACTATACTAACATAAGCCCTTTTCCTTGGCAAACGAATATATCTGATATTGAGCTATTCGGCTTGTCGGAAACACCAGAGATTAGTTAAGGTTGCGTGTATATGATATATAAAGAGCTCTCACTTCGATGTCAAGGTTTTCAGCCTTCATGCATAAGGAATTCACGGTAGGCACCATTCTCGATATGAAGAAGCTCTTAAAACATGTGCGGCCAGAAGTCTTGAAAAGTTTGAGGTGGAATCTAACTTCAAGCACTTCATACTTAGTCTCTTTTGTGACAGAACGATCGCAGCGGAGTTGGGTAGCGCAAGAACATACCAAAGCAAACAGAGGCACGCACAACCTCTCCCCTTTTAAAGCACCGCTGAAAACTTCCACCACTGCGTTGTAGGGACTAACCCTGGTGACTGTTTTTCTGCTTACATACGGACGCGAGATGTGACGATGGATGGTGATTTTTCATGATTGGAGAAAAGAGGCTCTCTGTCCGGTTAGCTTTTGGCCAAGCTGTAATGTTTTTCAGGAAGAAGTGGCTCCTATTAAGATGACGATATGGGCAATGCTTCAAGAAGCAGATTCTTTAGGGCGGGTGAGCATTCAATCCAAAGGTCAAAGAATGCTCATATTTACAAAATATGGCATTCATTTTAATTATTATAAGAGACGACAGTTTAATAGTCATTTATGTTGTAGGTTTAAAAATTTAGTCAGAGTCCAATTGTCAAGAAGGTGAGGTGGATACATCCTACAACATTTTCCCCCATTGTCCAGCCATTGCAAGGCTGAAGTCAAAACATCTCGTCAATTATACCTTTGGCCAACCAGCAGACATATTTAAAACTGGCATTAGTGATCGGAGTAATGTGCTTCGTCGATTGATTGATAAATTTATGGTATCATAGCAGCGTTAAAAGCTGTCTAGTGAGATTATTGTTAGGGTCGACCGTTGAATGAAATCTAACCTTATCAAAAATTCAGTTCACTTTTTAAAAGTCTTTTGCCATCCATTAGTAAGCAAATATCTTCTTCGAAAGCTTCTCTATTCTGAAAGTAAAGCTTAGCCCTGGTACTGATTTAGCCTCACTTTTAGACTTTCTGAGTAAAAAAAAGGTTTCAATTTGATACGCTTTTAAATCTATTAGATACCCTGCCATCAAGAAGATAAAATAAACCCATACTGATCAAATATTGACGTTGTTAGAAGAAGAAATTCTATTATGTATTACGTTAATATGTTTGGAATTGGCATATATGTATCTCCTGTAGGTAGGAGTGCAGCCCTGTTGTCTATCGGGCTCAAATAGTACTTGATATGCCATTTTGATACACTATTCGTAGAACTTTCTGTATCAGCTGGCACGTTTCACCTTCTCTCTCAAACCATTTTGAGATTTCAATTAAACTACTTATGTCTGATATGCTTTTAGTAGAAATCCATTCAAGGTTTGGTGCTTGATGGATTCCAAGTATTTTGTGTCGGATCTGTGCTAGGGTTGGGAATTCACAGAGAAAGTGGAAAATTGGTTCCTTGTTCCCTGCTATTCCGTAGCCTCGGCAGATGTTGTTGTAGGGCATACCCATTTTGCCCGCATGTTCCCCAAATGGGCAGTGCCCTGTTGTGGTAGCTGTTACTCTTTGGATACTTTTCCTTGACTTATTTAATAAGTCGTTGGTTCTTTTCCTGCCATATGTTGGACGTAATTATTTTGTTATGATACATTTTGTAATGTTTTTCCATCTCTTGTTTGTGACTTGTTGAAATTGCCCATTGGTCTCTCTTTTGATCGATCCTAGCGACCTTGGTATTAGCTCTGCCTCGGATTTGTTTAGGGAAGCTCCTGCTTTTGCCAACTCGTCTGCTTTTTCGTTACCGAAAGTGTTCCTGTGACCGGGAACCCAGATCAAGTTTAGTTGGAGCTTCTCTTTTAATGAGCTTAGTGATTATATCTCCTGTATTCCGACATCTTTTCGAGTGAGATGAGACTATATGCTCATATATTGAGATTAGTACCACGTTATGTTCTGTTCACTGGTTTTATGAAACCAGTTGATTTTGGCTCACTAGTTCACTTTCCTCTACCTAAAAAAAATATCATATGATCGCAGGATCCATTGTAGCCTCCAACAATGCAGAAAGTCTGTCAAGTAGAGAGGGGCGGAGATCGGAGCAATTTCTTCCTCGCACGGAGTTCTTAGGGAGACTGAGGCTCTGCACTTTCCAGATTTTCTTTGAACAATTCGCTACCTTTTTACGATCGCAGTTTTCTCTCAACGACGCTGCAGCAAGCGATACGAAAATTCAACATCTCTATCCATAACTGATAGTCGGTTAAAATACTTTGTAAACCATGGGATACGAAATAAAAATCATAATTATTAAATAATAAAATTCAGTAGTCGTTGAGTAGAGACATCGGCTGAAATTACCAGAACTACTTCATCTCAGACTTCATTATCATTTATAGATAGCAACAGAGTTATTGAACCACTTGCTCTCAGCATGTTCTATATTACACTGGGGGTGTGGCCCAATGGGCAGTCATGCGGTGAGGCTGAAAATTGCAGAAAATGTCAAGGATATGGGCAATATAGCTGGTATTTTATTCCGGACTTTTGAACCTTTGCTAGACTGAACTTGAAGCAGCAAAAATGTCATACTTTCTGTTACCAAGTACGCCTGGCTTGAATCAAAATAAACTGCCTCAACAGAGCTTGAACTGTTCGTTCCATATGAGAGGTTTCCTCCATTTTTAGCAGTTTGTTGGCGCTACTTGTCTATGTTTAATCTCGATGATTTCCGCTACTAAAATGTTAAATCTAAACCAACCCAAGTCGTACCACTGATTATAAATTTCTAGAAAAAAATTTTAAACGAAGCGTCTTACAGTTTTTAAACAAAAGGCAAACCCTTAATAACGGTATAAATATAATATATATTTATTATAATCTTCACAGGAGCATTTTTTTTTTCTATCATAAAAACGTATAAGAAGATCTCTAATTTGTTTTTTATTGGAAAGTTAGGGTGACAGCCATAAGGTATAGTGGTTCGCTGACAATTTTCTTAGCGATTTGAGCGCAGCCTTGGATAGTAATCTGTGAATAATTTCCTGAGGATGCCCATTCTATTCAAGGACATGATTTTGATTGTTTATTTTGTATAAAAGCTCTATGCTATTGTAGTTTGATATCAACGGATCCTTCAAATGTGCAGCTTCGGACCTGTGCGAAGTTTCAGATCGATATCTCGAAAATTGAGAGGCCCGTTGCCGTATATCCAGACGGACAGACAGATGGACATGGTGTAATCGGCTCAGCTCGCATTGCCGATCAGTTATACATATTTTTATAGAGTCTTCGACGTTCTTTTTAGGTGTTAGAAAGTCGTTGCAAATTCTGTTCAGGACATAAAAACAATGCCGCTATTTCCTAAACTAAGCTAGCTTGGCTAAAATCAGTAAAGCTCTCATTTTTTCCATACTCTTAAAAACTACAAGTAAGTGCTCCTATAGCTCTGGGTACAATAAACTACTCTTATATTCACATGTGTCTACATATAATCATACGCAATCCACAATATTTAAGGGTTAAAAGCTCATTTAGTAGATTAGCTTCATAACTTTTTTACATTTGAATTTTATTGCCACACTCGTGTTATTTTCATTTAACTCACAAATGTAATATGCTCTACGAATTTGGCCATTTATGCAGGTTTTCATAAAAGTTTCGGTAAAAAGAAAATCGAGGCTTGAAATTTGCTCAAGTGCCTCCAATACGATATGTAGCAAGCATGCATAGCCAGCTACAACAAGAAGCTGGGATCTAGCAATTCATTGCTGTGCAAGATATATGCGTCTACATATACATATACCTCATACACTTCAGCTTAGCTATGTGTATATGAGCTTGTACGCACAAGTGTTATTATCTGTTAAATTTTTCATTTTTGCCGAAATTAAGAGTAAACTTTTACCACAAAAATTTCCAAAGCCAATATTTACACTATTTATAAAAGCAGTCCGTCCCATGCGCAAGGGCAAATGCTTTTACTTTTCCGCTTTTATTAGAGAGAGAATTAAATATAAGTTTCACTCCACTTTCCACTTGTTAGTGCATAGCCAGTGTGCGAGTGTATGCTAGGGGAGTGAGCGCTGTGGCAAGCTGTTAGAGTTTCGGAAGTGCTCTGACAATAAATGAAGAACTTATTATACTTTTTCCTTTGCCTCTTACATAAGTACATGTATGTATGGGTTTGTACACTAATATTTCTACGAATGAATACTTATATATATTTAAAATACTAGAAAGCAAAAAATTTGACTTAAAATTGTAGTCAAAGAAATTCCTAGAGGGTTAGCTGTCAAACCAGCTGGCAAAGTAAACACATGTGTTTGACATTTATGTTCGGTGTTGCATAGAAACCACTTCCAGGATAAAAATGCGCAAATTCTCACCGACATCTTGAGCTTGACTTCGAAAAACTTTGTTTTTGGGGTCTATTCTGATAAGCAAACTACGACTAACTACTTGTTGAGCAACACACCACTAGGTTTTAGCTATAATTATTGGGTTAAGTTGGAAAATGTTATAAATTCAACAATATTGAGCCAATATAAAGGTCTTACTAAAATATAGTCGCATTGACCAGAGCACTGAAATTATATTTAAACAATAAATGCCAAATTTCAAAGTAATAAAGTCAAAATTTTAATCATTTCCAGCATTCGTCTGTGTTTTATATCAAATAAAAAGTTTTTGTCCTCTAAAAAAGCAATTCATATATTGGCTTATCAAAGCGAAAAGCGCAAAGTCAAGCTCATGAAAAGGTCAAGTCACTCTTCACATTTTTGCTTAAAATTCGTAAAGAATATTTTCTCTCTATTGAAAACCATATTGACAAAGGCGTATAGCTGCAGGCAAGGACAAGTTTTGCCAAATATATTAATCGCAAATATTTTATATAGCAATTTTGACACATATGTACATAATTTTGTATATGCAAAATATTCATATACATATATTAACAGGAATATCCGTAAGTAGAATGGCTGATATAAAATTAGTTTCCTCAACCTTTTCCAAGGGTCAACTAAGGAAAGGGCGTAAACAAACGAAAGCATTGCTGACCAAAAGTACAGTCTAAAGGAGTTTAGGCTGGCTTGCCTAAGTGGCAAAAGTTCGCTTTCATCCTTCTCTGTTATAGTATACAAATATTAAAAGTTAAAACTAAAATCAAAATCAACAATTTATGAAAATGTTTCTTGTTATACGAGGAGTTTTCCTAAGTAAACAGGACTTCGTGAACCTTGCGGCCCCTAGTAGTGCCATCAATATGTCGACAGGTACTTTGAATCTTCTATCTTTATCGATTGTCTAGTGAGAATTTCATGACATTTTATGAATTGGAAGTGAAGTTATTGCGTTTTAAATGTCAGTATGTTTGTGTTATCGGTGTGAAAATGAGCTTCGAACAAAGACCCAACATTAAATTTTGTTTTAAAATTGGTAAAACTTTTACCGAAACGTTTCAATTGATGGAACAAGTTTATGGCGATGATTGCCTATCTCGTAGCAGAGAGCACGAGTGGTTTCAACGTTTTCAAAGTTGTCGTGAGGACATAAATGACGATCAACATGTGGGTCAATCCAAATCCGTGATCACCGCAAATTCCATCGAAACTATGCGTGAGTTCATCAAACTTCAGCCGAAATCATCATTGAAATTTATGGAAATGGAATTAATTATCTTCAAGACATCAATTTATCGCATTCTGACCAAACATTTGGGCTTTGTTTTGCACAAATTGACTGACGACCAAAAATTGTTCTCTTCGATCGCCGCTTGTGACCGATTATTTGATCAAAAATCACATTTTAACATTAACCACTCCCCATATTCACCGGATATGGCACCGTGCGATTTCTTCCTTTTTGGAAAAATGTATTTGTCCATGAAAGAAAAGCGTTATGCAGACGTAGACGCCATCCAAAAGGCTTGCACCGGCATACTGGCGGTCATGCCGACCAACAAGCTAAAACACTCGTTCGACGTGCTTTTGGACCGTGCAAAAAGCTGTATTGGAGCAGAAGGAGACTAGCTTGAATAAAATAAATTGATTTTGCGGAAAAAAACACATGTTCTGTGTTTTTAAGTCCGTACATTTTGGAACACACCTTGTACATCATTAAAATTAATTGTTGTCCGTTAGTCTCGCTAAAACTCAAGAACGGCTGAACTGCTTTGGCTAATTTTCTTCTTCTTCTTAATTAGCGTAGACACCGCTAACGCGATTAGAGCCGAATTAACAACAGCATGCCAGTCGTTTTTTCTTTTCGCTACGTGGCGCCAATTGGAGTCTCCAAGCGAAGCCACGTCCTTCTCTAATTGGTCCTTTCAACGGAGTGGAGGTCTTCGTCTTCCTCTGCTTCCCCCGGCGGGTACAGCATCGAATACTTTCATAGCTGGAGTGTTTTCGTCCATTCAGACAACATGACCTAGCCAGCGTAACCACTGTCTTTTAATTTACTGAACAATCTCAATGTCGTCATATACGAGTATCTCATACAGCTCATCGTTCCATCGAACGCGATATTCGCCGGGGCCAACGCGCAAAGGACCATAAATCTTTCGCAGAACCTTTCTCTCGAAAACTCGTAACGTCGACTTATCGGTTGTTGTCATCGTCCAAGCCTCTGCACCACATAGCAGGACGGGAATTATGAGCGACTTATAGAGTTTGGCTTTTGTTCGTCGAGAGAGGACTTTACTTCGCAATTGCCTACTCAGTCCAAAGTAGCACCTGTTGGCAAACGTTATCCTGCGTTGGATTTCCAGGCTGACATTGTTGGTGGTGTTTACACTGGCTCCAAGATTGACGAAATTATCTACAACTTCAAAATTATGACTGTCAACAGTGACGTGAGTGCCAAGTCGCGGGTGCGACGACTGTTTGTTTGATGACAGGAGATATTTCGTCTTGCCCTCGTTCGGTGCCAGACCCATCTGCTTTGGTTCGTTGTCCGGACTGGAGAGAGCAGAACTAACGGCGCGGGTGTTGAGGCCGATGATATCAATATCATCGGCATACGCCAGCAGCTGTACACTCTTAAATAATATTTTACTTGCTCGATTAAAATCTGCAGTTCGAACTATTTTGTCCATCGCAGTTGAAAAGGAAGTCCCCGGCACGATAGGGAGTCGTCTTTTCTGAAACCTCGTTTGATATCGATGTTGCTCAACGTTAGCTTACACAAGTCCGTATTAGTTTTGCGGGTCATATTCAGACATCGCGGCATAAAGGCAGCTCCTTTTCGTGCTGTCGAAACCAGCTTTGAATTAAACGAAGAGGTGGTGTGTGTCGATTCTCCAGCGGTTTGTTTTTTTCCAAAATCTGACTCATAGTGAATCTCGGTCGGTCGATAGAACCTTAACGCGATATTGAAGAGGCTTATCCACGGTAGTTGGCGCAGATTGTGGGGGTCTCCTCTTTTGTGGGTTAGGCAGAGCAACACTTTAATTCATCTGACCATATTTTGCAAAGAAGCTGATGCATGATCCTTATCAGTTCTTCGCCGACGTGTTTGAATACCTCGGACCGGTAATCCTATCGGCTCCTGATCTTCAGACTGGTTAATTGCTATTCGAACTTCTTGGTAAACGTCATGGTCGGGCAATGGAACGTCTGCCCTCCATCGTCCTTCTATTGAGGAATCGGATTCGCCTTCTCTTGGCGTTGTGCGTTCACTGCCATTCAGCAGGCTGGAGAAATTTTCCCTCCATAATTTAAGTATGCTCTGAGCATTGGTGACCTTTCACCACCTTTGGGGGTTCTACAAGAGTATTCTCCGGTCTTGAAACCTCAGTTTAGCCGCCTCATCTTTTCGTAGAATTTTCGAGCATTACCCCCTGTAGGCCAGCTTATCAAGCTCTTCATACTCATGCATTTCGGCCTCTTCCTTTTTATACCCTGAACAGGGTATATTAACTTTGTCCACGATGTTTTGGAGTAACACCCAGAAGGAAGCGTCGGAGACCCTATAAAGTATATATATAAATGATCAGTATGTTGAGCTGAGGTCGATTTAGCCATGACCGTCTGTCTGTCCGTCCGTCCCAATCTGTCCGTCCTGTCTGTATCATATTACCGAACTAGTCCTCAGTTTTTAAGAATATCGTGTTTTGAAATTTTGGCAAACGTCATTTTCTCTTCAGAAGCTGCTCATTTGCCGGCCGATATCGGACCACTATAACATATAGCTTGCCATAATAAACTGAACGATCCGGAATCAAGGTTCTTATATGGAAAAACTTTCACATTTGACAATGTATCTTCACCAAAATTTGGTGAATATTATTTTCTAAAGCACCAATGTCATCTCCAAAAATTGTTAAGATCTGTTCAGAACGGATTACTGCCATAGCATATAACATCGAATCAGTTCTGTAGAAACTTTCACATACAACGATATTCACATTTGGTATACTATTATTTTCTAAAGCACCAATTATCTTCCAAAAAAATTGTTCAGAACTGCAAGAATACATATGTCGAACTGGAACGCAATATTTAACAGAATGGCTGTGAAGTGTATTTCTCGTTGCAACCGAAGTTAAACGTTTTTTTCTGTTCTGTCTGCAAATGCGTCTCACTTCCCTTTTCAACTCTTCGATATCTATTCTATCCCGCACGTGTTTGTTGTGCGAGGTATGCAGCCTGTTTTCTTTTCGCTGCAACACGGCACTCCTGTCGTACCAGCTGTTTATTTTGACATTTTCCCGGGAAAACCAATGTGTTTTCGGTTGCAGTTTGTCCCAGAGTTCCTTATACCGAGTTTGTTTGACGAGTGCTCTCAGAGAGCAGATGTTGCAAGTCCCAAGTAGAAAAACGTTCGGCTTTTTTCCTTTCATTCAGCGCACAAACCCTTGTAGGGGATGTTTTGCCTTGTCACTTCAGCTCGCCTTCAAACAGATGTCCTTAGGCTCCGCAGAGGATATTTGGTTAAAGACCGGAAAGTCGTGAGCTACTTGAGCCCATATGTAGAAGAATCGTTCTTTGAAAGGCTTGCGATTTTTTGGATAAGACTAAATTATATTAAGCCTTTTCTGACAATTTCGCACCTCAAATTTGGTGACAAATTCAAAATTTAAGACAAATTCCTTGCTAGATATTTCTATCCATTGTAAAAATCACCAAAGCATTGTTTTTCTTCTGGAATTTGGAAAATAATCCAGGGTTACTTTTCGTTCCCTATACTGTTTTTAGAAATATAAGAACAGTCCCCTTTTTGAAATAATGTAGTTATATTTGTTGCTAAGTACCTATACTACTATTATAAAAGGAAAAATTTGTACCTATTTTTGTATGCTTGTAATGAATAGCCTCAAAAAGCAAAAATTCTTTTCACCAATAGAATGTGCTACGTTCTTCCAATTTGACATAGGATACATTTCGTTTTGAAAAAAAGTTAGGGCATCCTGGTAAGATTTGAACAATGTAAACGAAGGTGTAAGAAAAATGAGTCTTTCGTCGAATGCCCCCCCCCCCCCCGCTTTACCGAAAACTATTAGCGATAGAACAAAAATAATGTACAACAATATTGAAGAACATCATAATGTCTACAAAAAAACTCCGCGGTAGCATATGTCTAACTATTTGTAGTTATGTACTACAACACTATTTTTCACTTTAAAACATTAATGTAAATGCTTACCAATTTAAATCATGCTATTTATGTGTTTTTATATTAATCCTTATCCATATAAATTATTTTTATGGTCAAGACCACTTAACTACCTATAGAATAGTTTTTAAATTATTTTAAATTTGGACTTTCCATTCAAAAGAGTATTACGAATTCAAAAATTTCAAACAGTAAACAATACCGCCATAGCGTCGTGGCCGTTTGGTTTGCGATAGCAGTCTGAAAGCGCGCCGGGCCAGAAAATGTAAAAGTATAGAGAAGGTGAAAAAAAATTGCATTCTGGTTATGATGTTCGATATGGCGGTTAACAGAGCCGATAGAATCAAAGTAAGGAATTCGCCGTTGTCACTGCTATTTAGGCAGAATTGAGCACGTACAGTGGCAAAAATATATGTAAAACGACTAATTCATGCCAGAAAAATAAAGAGAAAATGCTTTTTGAAGAAAAATATACCAAAGCATTCCTGAGTCACATATGCGCGTTTTTTTTTTGTATTATATGAACCATTGTTTTCTGGAAAATGGTAAAAGTTTTAATTTATTTTTACAAAATCGGGAAAAAATTAGGAAACGTTTTTTTAATTTTATTTTTATTTAATTTATTTTTAATTTTTTAAATAAATTAAATATTTCAATTAAATTATACTCATTTCGACTATTAAAATTTGAAGAAGAAAAGTTTATGACCTTCATTAAATATGCATATTCGATTATTTCGTTATCATTTCCATAATTTGTGCCAATAGAATTCTATACACATGCATATGTACATATGTATATTATTTCTTTGGCATTATTTGACCTGAAATGTTTTGACGAAAGCAAATGCGAGCCATCTACATACATATGTATGTACATTACATTCATAATACAAGTGTCGCACGCTTCTTTTCGCATCTTCGTTGTCACAGTCAACCAATGGCCGAAATTTGCGGTTTGTCCAAAGCGTTCAAGTGCTGAACACATTGAGCACGACAGTACCTGCAAAGCGACCATCTGTCCAAATATTAAAATACCCACGTTCTTAGAGGACAACAGGTAGCTGCACAACTACAAAAACAAGTATAGAAACGAGATATTAATGCAAGCGGTGGACAATAATACCGGTGGTCTATTCTTCCTGATGCACATGGAGGATAGGGAAAAACGTTTGTCATTTCATTAATTTTGGCCACTATTCGATCAAGATGTGGACAAAGCTTTGCGCTAATAGCGTCTGGAATTGCGGCGACTTTTTTCTAGATGGCGGTCGTACTGCACAGTCTGTGCTTAAGTTGCCACTCAATTTAAACACAATTGATACTCCACATGCAGTTATTTCCGATCCAGTGCAATGGGAAAATTATTGATGCAATGCAAATGCAATGAGCTTCATTGTTTGGGATGAGTGCACAATGGCAACCATAAGAAATCACTTGAAGCACTTAACCTTCACACTGAAGGATCTTCGTCGAAATAACAACATCTTTGGCGTGTTGATGATATTGTTGGCAGGCGATTTCAGCCAGGCGTTGCCCAGCAATTCCCCGTGGAACGCCTACAGATGAATTGAATGTTTGCCTGAAGGCATCACCTTTATGGAATAACGTAAACACATTATCGCTAAGCACTAATATGAGAGTTCAACTTCAAAATGATCAAAGTTCTGCACGATTTTTCCAAAAAATTGTTAGCTGTTGGAAATGGAAACGTCCCAGTTTGATGCCGACATCTGGATTAATTACTCTTACCCAACGAGGTTTGCCGATTTGTAGATTCTCAATTAGCTCTTATTGAAAATGTTTTCCCAAACTCTAGTGGCGAATTATAAGATTATGCTTGGTCCAACGAGCAATTTTTGCCGCAAGAATAAATGATGTACACGCACTGTATTTCACCATTCAATCAAAAATTGCTGGCGATTTGGTGGCATTACCAAATCCGTTGATTCCATAACAAATACCGACAATGTAGTAAATTATCCAACGGAGTTTTTGAACTCTCTGGAGTTACCAGTATTTCCACTCACATAACTTGTTACACAAAGTTGGTAACAGTTATTATGATATTGCGTAATTTGAATCCATCGCGACTTTGCAACGGTAAACTGCCGACTCTCGGTTAAAAGACTTATGCCGAAGTTTGATTGAGGCAACCGTTTTAGCGGAAAGTACGCAGGTTAAAAATGTATTTATTCCTCGAATTACTAATGATTCCGACTGATCTTCCGTTTGACCTCACACGATTGCAATTTCCAGGTTCGCCTTGCGTTCGCAATGACAATTAACAAGTTGCAAGGGCAATCGCTTAGTGTTTTGCGGGATAAATTTAGAAAATCATTGTTTTTAACATGGGCAGTTATGTGTTCCGTGTTCACGAGGTTGGGGAAAACCATCCGCTTGTTTGTGTTAATGTCATAATGAAAAAAAAAAAAAAAAAAAAAAAAGAAAAAATACCAAAAAAGGTTTTCATTTTTTTTTTTTTTTTTTTTTTTTTTTTCATTTACTTAGAGAGTTCAACTAAATAACACTTCATTTTTGCATAGAAATGAATTCAGATTACTGTTGTGAAATGAAATATTAATTTTTCCTTTTCAAATACTCGTATAAAAACAAAAAAAAAAAAAAAATTTTCGTCATCTTTTAATCTACCAAACTAAATGTTTACAAAACGAAAGCCATCTGGTGGCGAAACGGAGTTCGCCGGGTTTGCTACAATAATATGTTAGAGTTTTATAAAACATTATGCTAAATTAAATTAGTTTGAATAGTTTTTATAACGTCAGTAATGTTTAAAACTTTATGGAGGCTATGATTTTCAATTGCAAACCACCAAATCTCAGTCATAACTTTGGTCCTTATAGCTGTATGTGAATATTTGAGCAAGCAGAACTAAGCAACTTCTCCTTGCCACATATAAAACACCCCGACTTTGCCGCGTTCTGAGTTTCTGGATATGTGAATACGCCAGTCTTCAGATTGCTGTAAGTAAAAATATAAAATAGGTAAATAATTTAATGTCAAACATAATTTTATTTGAAAACTCCATATGATAGACTTCATTAATAGCTATGAAAAAAACGTTGTATTACCTCTCATTACAATCGTTATACCACCAATCGCGCTCCATATTTTCACTGCACAGTTATCGCTACTTTTGTTCATTGTCATTATTGTTTTAAGTGGAGAATTCTTTCCCTCATATAATAAGAGAGCCCGTTACTGGCCGTGCCTGAATATTGTCCAAGCGCAATTAACTTCTACTTATCTTCAGCGTTGCCTATATCGAAGTAATCGTACTTGGTATTAAGTGGTTTCTGTTTCCCATCTTTACAATGCATTGAATCCAAAGCTCATGAGATCGTGAATTCGTCAGAGCATCGTATTTTATCCAAGCCGAGGAAGAAATTGGCCATTCAAGTTGCCGAAACCGTGTTCATACTCAACCCACTCGCGACAGAAGCCGCTGTCGTTGCATTGACGACGTTGAATTAGATCGCCATGGTTCACCGCCATGGATATCACGTAGGCAAGTAAACATTGAAAGGCTGATGAAGAAATTCTGGCAAATAAAGTTCATAAACACCACTCTTCGCATATTTCCCGTTTTCTTGGACGCATCGCTTCGGTACAAGAAGATGGTTTCTTAGTTGCAGGCGTGGCGCAGCAACCACATTTTTTGTTGGCTTCATACTAAAATTAAAAAAGTTTCTCATTTGTACGAATTTTTAGAATTTTTTGAAATAAATATTAGCTGCTTACCACTTCGTTGTAATTTTTCGAATCTAACAATTCGAGATCGTTTTTTTTACTTCACGAAGAAAGCTGCTCCTTCATTGCCCATAAATTCACTTTGATACTGAAAAAGAAACAAAAATATTGTTAGGTTTTATTAATACTCAATAAGTTAATAAATATATTACTCGCAGATTATATTCTTCTAATTTGAGGCTCAAGAACTCCATCTTATTGACCGCGCTCTTCAATAAATCATCGTCACAAAGATAGGTGAGAAATGGCTGAACGAATTGCACAAGAATATAAAAATTAAAATGAATCTATTTTATTAAATTTAAAAATGAAAATGAAAATACCGCTACATTGGCACTACTTTGAATAGATGCCGAACAGTTCCCAGAATATAAAAGATGCCCACACAGAATGGACAAGAAGATCAAACGATGATCCATTTTCCACAATTTCAGTCAAACTGAATGCGAAATTGAGGACTGTGTCTTAAATACTCTTTTTCGAGTGTGAAATTGTCTGGCTTTTATCAAATAATTACTCGGCTGAGGCGGTGATTTTGTTATCAAATTTGTGTATATATACATACATACATGTGCACTTATTGGTCGAAGGTTCTTATATAAATAATATACTCAATAATATAAGAATAGATTACCACAGATTGTAATTCGCTAATTTTAAGTTCAAAAGCTCAACCTTATTGACTGCTCTCTTCATTAATTCATGGCCACAAAGATAAGCATTTCAAATGAATTGCACAAGTATTTAAAATTAGAATGTTATTTTTATTCATTTAAAAGGAAGGCAAATACGCGTACATTGGCGCTGCTTTGAAAAAGGTGCCGTAACAACTCCCCCGAATACAAAAGAAGCCCGACACAGAATAGCAAAGAATACAGGATTTGTCCGGGAAAATGTAATAGAACTGAGTTGATTAAATAAAAATGTATTGTACCCAAATCGTTACAATACTTTAAAAAACTATCCAAATGGGCTTCGTCTGCAGTAGGAGGTCAGTCCTATTACTAGATACAGCGTTTATCTGTCCGGGAGAAATGTTGCTCTTTAGCGAAGTTGTTCGTAGTTGTTTATTTGCTTTACAGGAGTTTCATGGAGTTGATTCGTAAAAAACTTTTTGGATACCTACAATATAAAAAAAAAACTCTCATGGGCTCTGTCATTTCACGAAAGAAACTTCCTCTTAGTTTTTTTCGTTCGTTTTTAAGAGCCTATTTTTTTTGTTATATTGTTATTTTCTGTTGATTACAACATGTCGCTAGAAACTAGTTGATGTCACGCTCACATTTTAATTTTTAACCGGTTTACATAGAAGTACGGTTGAATAATTCGTATCATAGGATTTGATATTTTTGAGGGTCTCTTACTATATAGACGAGGAGTAGAGGAAAACGATTTTGCACTTAATGCAATTTGTTTTTTTTTTTTTCTTTATTATTATTATATTTTACATTGTACCTAGTATATAAAAGTAAATACTAACAACAATTCTAGTCTTAATGAATTAAAGAGATAGTTTAAAAGCTAAATGTTTAAGAAATACATTTGTTTGCTACTGTTGCCTTACTAGGTCGGAAGGATTTCTTGCGTTTCAACCCGGATTTCTCGCCCAGCAGTTTCGGGGGGGGGGGGGGGGGTGAGTCTGGTGGCGTTCCTCATTAACGTGCCTGGCTAAGCCTCAGTTCGTGAGACTTTGCTAATTTGGAGATTTCATATTTACCACTGAATTCACGATTAGATCACCCCGGTGCAGGTCACCAGATCTAATGTACCAAGGAGCATGCTGGGCACAATACAGCTTTTGATTGAGCAACCCGTAGGTTGGGCGCGTAAACCCAAAACTGGCTTTAAGACTTGATTATATAATAACAGTTTGTTTTGTATTATAGCTTGGATTTTCTGCCAACTGGGTGGTAAATTTTGCCAATTTCATATCAACTCGCGCCTTTTTTTACATGCTCTTTCCATGCGTAGCTTAGCATTTAAGGTTGATACCTAAATACTTAGCCACTGTTATGGTGTGGTATAAGGAATGTTATTTATATAAATTGGACAATATGTCGGCTTTTTCAAGATAAAGTCGACATGAATTAGTTTAGGGGTGTCGTTTAATTTGATGCGCTACTTAGATGCCCACTTAGTGATTGCGTTGACTGCTGTCTGCACTCGTCTCGACTAGATACTGAAGTTGACTCTCCAGCTGCCTAGCAAAGCTGTGTCATTCCGCAAATGTCGCTGTCATATAACTAGAATCAGACGGGAGGTCACTGGCAAAAAAGCAAGTAAAGCATGTGTCCCCAAAACCGCTTCCCTACCGCTACCGGCTTCTATCGGTTGCAAGTTTGAATATGCATCCTCTTGGGTTAATGCGGAAAGTATCCTATCGTTTTAAGTACGAAGCAATTATCTCACAAAATTGTTTGGGTAGCATGTATTTCAATTTGAGCAGTAGACCCGTGTGCCACAACTTTGTTAAAAGCTTGAGACACGTCCAAAAAGGCCGCCGTACAAACGTTATTTTTTTATCGATTGTATTTTCAACGAAATTAAACGATTCTGTGTACATGGTCAATTGGTTGCAATGATGGTCAACGGAAGCCAAATTGATGTGTTGGGTATTTCGGTGTTTCTGAGCGATTATTGAGTTTGAGCCTATTATGAGTACATTCTCGTTTTGAAGAATTTAGATAAGGCTGGCAGCAGCGAAAGGGTTTTTTCCTGTATGATAGTAACAGCGTGTACTGGCTTACCCGGCTTGGGTATCGTTTATGACTTCAGATACTTTCCAAAGCGATGGCACGTGTCTTAGGCATAAAGCACTGTTTTTATAATGTTTACAAGTTTTTCTGATACAATGTTTTTGGCAGAATTGCGTAATATTTCTCCAGTTATTAAATCGTACCCATTGTGTTTTTTTGAGAATTGTATTCCCCCGATAAGATTTTTAATTTCTTAATAGTAAACAGGAGAAATGCTGATGTGTGGAATCCATCCAATTGTCCATCGTTCCATCGTTATTTCGTAAAATGTTTTTTTCTCAAATGATTTGCAATACGGCATCTTTCTGTTCATATCGTTTTGGCCCATGCAGTTTCGCTTTAGTTTTAATGGTGCTACATGGGTTTTATTTGTTTATTAAATATTTCTTGTAGGCTTTCCATGCAAGTGAATAGTCGGTGGATTTTGGATTTATCAGCTGTGGAGTTTAGCCAGATAAGCTTTGAAATGAAAAAATTTTAAACTCTTTAATTTGTACGTCTTAGTTTCGCTGTAAATTTGTTAATGCTCAGTTTTTGAGAGCATAGGAAGACCTAGATTTGCTGCCATCTCCGTCGAAGCCTGCGCTTTTTATGGATACTTTCTAAGATGTGATTTGGGTATTAACCTATTAGATTTTCACGCGGTATTTGGTGTACTCTTTTCCACGCAGCATTTCGAATTATTTTTGTGAAATCTTCACCCTCACAGTCCAACTCAATACCATTCGACATGTGCTTAAGCTTTGGTGTCGACTTTATTCAATATATTTTTAAATTTAGTTTCCAATTAGTGGTGTTTATTGCATACGGTGGCTTGCGGGAAAGAATTGGCTTTTCATACAGAGTTAGCAGCACTGGAGAATGGTCAGGGCTTAGGTTCAGAGCAATCTTTTATACATAAATTGAGTTTCGGTATTTTATTGATTATAAAGAAGTCCAGAAGGTCTCTGGCAATTTCTGACTATCTGTAGGCCAATAGTGTGGGGGTTGGGTCTTCCTGTAAGAAAAACAAAATTGCATCCAACTGCTTGTATAGCTTTGAGAAGTTCTCGACATTTGGTGTAGTTAAAACGAGATCCCCAATGAGTTAAACGAGAAGTCAGAGTCAGGTTTGAAGAAGTTGCACGATAGGGAGTCGTCTTGGTCCTGAAACCTCGTTTGGTATCGAACGGCTCGGAGAAGGTTCCTCCCGACCTTGACGGAGCTTTTGGAGTGTTGCTCACGTCAGTTTACACAGCCGTATTAGTTTTGCGGGCATATTCAGGACATCGCGGAATGAAAGCAGTCCGTTACGTGATGTCGAAAGCAGCTGTTAAATCGTCGAAGAGGTGGTGGGTGTCGATTCTCTCCAGCGGGTCTTTTCCAAACTTTGACGCATGGTGAATATCTGGTCGGTTGCTGATTTACCAGGTCTGAAGCCACACTGATAAGGTCCAATCAGTTGGTGTTGACGGTGGGGGGCTTTTAATCTTTCACACAATACGCTCGGTATAGAACCTTGTACGCGATGTTGAGGGAGGCTTATCCCACGGTAGTTGGCGCAGATTGTGGGGGTCTCCTTTTTTATGGGATTGGGCATAGCACACTTAAATTCCAATCGTTGGGCATGCTTTCATCGACATATTTTACAAAGAAGCTGATGCATGCTCCTTATCAGTTCTTCGCTCGCGCGTGTTTGAATAGTCTCGGCCCCCGCCGCTTTGTTTGTTTTTTCAGGCGGGCAATTGCTATTCGAACTTCTTCATGGTCGGGCAATGGAAACCGTCTGCTCCATCGTCATCGATTGGTGTATCGGTTCGCCTTTCTCCCGGTGTTGTGTGTTCATTGCCATTCAGCAGACTGGAGAAGTGTTCCCTCCATAATTTTAGTATGCTTTGGGCATCGGGTTGCTAGATTCACCTAGGGGGTTCTACAAGAGTTTGCTCCATTCTTGAAAACTTCTGTAAGGCCGCCGCATTTTTTCCTAGAATTTTCGAACATTACCCTGCCGGCCAGCTTATCAAGCTCTCATACTCACGTATTTCGGCCTCTTTTTCTTTTTCTGTCTGCAAATGCGTCTCGCTTCCGTCGTCAAAACTCTCGATATCTAATCCCATCCCGTACGTGTTGTGGTCGATCGTAAACGTTGCGAGGTAGGCAGAGCCTGTTTTCTCTCCGCTGCAACACGGCAGTCCCGTCCTACCAAGTGTTTTTTTTTCATATTCTGAAAACCATTGGTTTCGGTTTTTGAAGCTTTACGTAATGGAGCTTGAAAATGCCGTCTCAAACCGTTCCCCTTATAACCGAGTTGTTGACGAGTGGCTCTCAGAGAGCAGAAGTGCAAGTCAAGTAGAAAATCGTTCGGCTTTTTTCATTGGGAGAGGTTTTTTTTACTTGGGCGGGTCCCAAACGCCAGCGCACAGCCCTATGTTTCGCCTTCTCACTTTAGCTCGCCTTCAAGCGGATGTTTTCTTAGGCTACCCAGAGGATACTGTGTCAAAGACCGGAAGTCGCGAGCTGCTTGAGCCATATATAAAAATAATCGTTTATGGCCACTCCCAGAGGTGAAACCGATCCCCCCCAAAGAACTGTCCTCACTTGCGTGAACTTCTACACAGGACGTCATTTCCTGCTAATTTGACTAATTTTAGTCTCGAAATATTTTGAGGAAATCCAGGAAAGGTGTTTTTTGTTGTTGTTTAACGCCGAGAAAATAACGAAACATTTATGTTCGTTTTTTCTCTCTAAAACTCTAAGAACGGCTAGGATTTTATAGCTTGTTATTTTAATATTGAAATGCTTGTCCCAATCTAAAAAGTAAGACAATATGGAATTACAAAATTTATACACATATATATAAATTAATTGCTGATGATTAGTCTCGCTAAAGCTCGAAAACGGCTTTACTGATTGACCAATATTGGTCTTGAATTATATGCGGAGGTCCAGGGAAACATTTCTGAAAGCAACCATAATAGTATTATGATTGATTTGGACAACCCATTGGAATGTTTTGTGCGCTTTTTGGTGTTGATCTTTAGTGATAGTGACATATTTCTGCTTAAATGCGCGAGATCTACTCTCACTTAGATTAATTAGACTTTACGATGCCAAGGAGAATACTTGTATGACCTGACTTAGAACATCATAGTCACTTCAATGTTAGCACAGCTTCCTCGTGTTCTAGCCGCTCTGATAACCAGAAAGAGACAAATTAAGAAAAAAGTCATATTTTTTGCCAAAATTACGATTTTAGTGAGTCGCAATGAAGTAGATAGACTTAGAAGAAGCGAGTTCGTACACATCAAACACAACAACAGCGGGCACGACATAATGAAACTGAGCGATTCCGCAGACGCCAGTTGCTCCAGTGATCCTGAACCAGCTGCAATCCACTATGGATCCAGGGCCCAATAAATTATTGTGTCGACAAATCGGCCATCACTTGGGAGAAAATAAAATAATTTGTTAATATTGCAAGACGTAAAAGTGATGAACATACTAGATTATGTTGCCCTGAAGCCAAAATAAAACTGCTACAATTAGTCCCTCCACCAGATCTTGTTACGTCAGAAGAAACAAAATTTACCCACAGTCGTAGCGAACATAATCAGCTGTTCTGTGACCAAACAAAAGTGGCAATAGTAAATACTCATTACTTAAATAATTTATAATATACTTAGTCAAATCTGATGAAATACCGTGGTTGATCGATGTATTCATTGCGCTTTTGACTGTTAACTACGGTCACCTCCCTGCTGATCCTCCGAAAACAAATTCATGATGTAAAAAAAACCACGAATATCTGAAAAAAAAAACAATGAGCATAACATCGATTTTTGTGCGGCTTTTTCGTGGTTGTGGCTTTATTGAGGCCAGTCTAAAACATGTTTCATACCCAAAAATATCCATCAAAAATCATTCGAAACAAACTCGCGAGTATATGTCGAGCATCTTTTGCCATCTCTCTAACGCTTGCCTGACGATGTTCAATCACCATATCCTTCACTTTTTTATAATTTTCATCAGTTTGAAAATCGTCCTTAACGAGGCATGTCTTACGACCCATCTCTCGACTGTCTTTGAAGGCTTTGTACCCTCCGTAAACCTTGCGTTTTTGATAAAAAACTGAATTACCTTAAGCCTTTGTTCTAACACTTTGCAATTTTGTTTATTTATTGGGTTGTATAATAGTTAAATAAATTGTTGTGAAACTGGCACGTAAAAAAAGCTACACTGTGTGTTGTCCACGATTGTGCGGCGTAATTTTGATCTAAGATAAAAATTTCAAAAGAAATTTTGACAAAATTCTGAAAAAACCGCGTTTTAAAGATTGGAGTTTACTCTGTTCCCCACTCTGTTCTCTTTCTACAAAAACGCTGGGAGACGACCGTAATTATTCGAATTTCAACTTCAAAATTTGAGAGAATGCTTACTATAGTGTATACTGATAATCCCACAACAAAAAATCGATTTCTCGAAAGTTTCACCCTTAGCAGCTGCTGTAAACAAATTGGTTGAAAGATCGTGCTCATACATACGAGTAATTGGCATAGTATTTACAGACAGTCCTACCAACTTAGCAAATAACATTTTTTAATATAATTTAATATAATTTAACTTATTTTTTAATATAAATTTCCGGACATTCGTACAAATGTAAATTATAATATGAAACTATTGCTTTCTTCTGGAATTGAAAACACACAAGATTACTTTCATTCCCTATACTGTTTTTAGGAATAAAAGGATGTACTATTTGTTGCTAAATAGAATATGCAAGGTTTTGTAAAACATTATGCTAAGTTAAATTAGTTTCAACAGCTTTAACGTTAGCAATGTTTAAAACTAAATGGAGCCTAAGGTTTTCAAACAATCATCTCAGTGATAATACTTTGGTCTTATAGCCATATGTACATATTTGAGGGAGTAATAATTTCCACGCCAGGCATTCCACACTACGCCTCTACCTTTCTGAGTTTTTGGATATTCTCCTCCTAAATATAAACCATTCAGATTGCTGTAAGTAAGAGGTAAATAATTTAATGTTAAACATGTTTATTTGAAAACTCCATAGGAAAGAAATTCATTCATAGCTATGAAAAAAACGTGTTTTACCTGTTATAACAACTATTATACGAGTACCACCAAGCTCCTCTAGATAGTACTGCACAGTTATAATGTTTGTCATGACCATAATCTTTAGTGGTAAATTTTGCGCCACGTTGGGCAGAGAACGAGTCACCGGCCGTGCCTGAATATTGTCCAAGCGTAATTAACTCATACCTATCTTGAGCGTTACCTATATCGAAAAAATCGTACTTAGCAACACGCTTCTCATTTTCAAAATCCTCCA
This sequence comes from Bactrocera dorsalis, assembly GCF_023373825.1. Taxonomy (NCBI): domain Eukaryota; kingdom Metazoa; phylum Arthropoda; class Insecta; order Diptera; family Tephritidae; genus Bactrocera; species Bactrocera dorsalis. The sequence goes on from NC_064303.1 coordinate 89,940,322, forward strand.
ATTGAAACCAAAGCTCATGGGCTCGCGAATGAGTCAATGCATGTATTTTATTCAAGCCGAGAAAGAAATTGGCATTCAAGTTGCCGAAACCGTGTTCATACTCAACCAACTCGCGATAGAAGTCGGTGTCGTTGCTTTGACGACGTTGAATTATAGCCCATGGTTCACCGCCATCAGGATCACGAAGACAATAAACATTGAAAGGGTGATGAAGAAATTCAGGTAGATAAAGTTCATAAACGCCATTCTCCGCATATTTCCCGTTTTCTTGACGCATCGCCTCGGTACACGATGCTGGTTTCTTGGCTGCAGGTGGCACAGATTCCTGATTTTTCTTTATTTCCTTTATTTCACGAAGAAGCTGCTCCTTCATTGCCATTAATTCACTTTGAATACTGAACAAAAAAAAAAACAAATAATTGTTAGGTTTTATTAATACTCAATAAGTTAAAAATATATTACTGCAGATTATAATTCTCTAATTTGAGGCTCAAGAACTCCATCTTATTGACCGCGGTCTTCAATAAATCATCGTCACAAAGATAGGTGAGAAATGGCTGAATAAATTGCACAAGAATATAAAAATTAAAATTAATCCATTTTATTAAATTTAAAGATGAAAATACCGCCACATTGGCACTACTTTGAATAGGTGCCGAACAATTCCCCGAATACAAAAGATGCCCACACAGAATGGACAAGAAGATCAAACGATGCTCCATTCTCCACAATTTCAGTCAAACTGAATTCGAAATTGATGACTGTGTCTTAAATATTCGTTTTCGAGTGAGGAATTGTCTGGTTTATATTAACTAATTACTCGGCTGAGGTGGTGATTTTGTTATCAAATTTGTGTTTATATACATACATATGTATATATGTACTAATTCGTCAAAGATTTCTATATAAATAATATGTATACTCAATATTATAAGAATAGATTACTACAGATTGTAATTTGCTAATTATACCCTGAACAGGGTATATTAAGCTTGTCTCGAAGTTTGTAACACCCAGAAGGAAGGGTCGGCGACCCTATAAAGTATATATATAAATGATCAGTATGTCAAGCTGAGTCGATTTAGCTATGTCCGTCTGTCTGTCTGTATATATACGAACTAGTCCCCTACCTTTTAAGATATCGTTTTGAAATTTTGCAAACGGCATTTTCTCTTCGAGAAGCTGCTCATTTGTCGGAACTGCCGATATCGGATCACTATAACATATAGCTGTCATACAAACTGAACGATCGGAATCAAGTTCTTGTATGGAAAACTTTCACATTTGACAAGATGTAATCACGAAATTTGGTATAGGTTATTTTCTAAGGCAACAGTCTAATCTCCGAAGAAATTGTTAAGAACGAATTACTATACATAGCTTCCATACAAACTGAACACATAGTTACTAACAGAAATGCACCTGTGAAGGGTATTTAGCTTCGGTGTAACCGAAGATAAGGTTTTTTCTTGTTTTAAGTTCAAAAGCTCAACCTTAATGACCGCTCTCTTCATTAATTCATGGTTACAAAGATAAGCATTTTAAATGAATTGTACAAGTATATAAAATTCAAAATGAATTTATTTTATTAAATTTAAAAGGAGGGCAAATACCGCTACATTGTCGCTGCTTTGAATAGGTGCCGAACACTTCCCCGAATACAAAAGATGCGAACGCAGATTAGACAACAATACAGGGTAAGTAATAGGACTGAGATGATTAAAGAAAATTTATTGTACCAAATCGTTACAATACTTTAAAAACTATCCAAATGGGCTCTTTCTGCGTCGAGGCAGTGCTGCCGAAGGAAATCAGTCCTATTACTTTCTGAACAAACCCTGTATCTGCCAGAAATGTTGCTCTTTAGCGAAGTTTCGAAGTTGTTCATTGCTTTACAGGAGTTCAAGGAGCTGATTCGTAAAAAGCTTTTTGGATTCCTGCATTATAAAAAACTCTCATGGCCTCAGGCATTTCACTGTTTTTCAAAGGTAACATCTTTTAGTTTTGTTGTTCGTTTTTAAGCCTATTTTTGTTATTATTTCAGTTTTCATTATAACATGTCGCTAGATATGTGGTTGATGCCCACATCCCATTACTTTAACCGGTTTACATAGAGTACGGATGAATAATCCTTATCATTGGATTTAATGCATCTGAAGGTCTTCCATATAGAGTTTTTTTTTTGAGCAATGCAAGGAATCGATTTTGCACTTATTGCAATAATATCCATAAGATTGCAACAGTTTTGAAAACGAAATTATGTACTTTAGCTGAAATATAAAATATCATTCATGAATTTGTGATTTTAAATAACCCAATTCCGATCACCAAAACGAAAGAATACACAACCGGGAAATACCTGATTGAAACCACATATTGGCCACATGATATCATTTTATTTAAGTCCATGAGGAGTAGTCTTATTTTAGAATACCTGCGCTTGACGCGTATTTTTAACAGACTCTGCGGCCTCATTATCGATACCTCTTCCATCATAACGTGGGGACCACAGACATTTCAACCATAGTTTTGACAATTCAGGACAAGTGCACAAGAAATACTCCATTTTTTCTCTGGTACCTTGTTCGGGTTTCAAATTGTGTTAATCATGCTTCTATTCAGATCGTCGTATAGACACTGCATGGGTTTTTCAATGTTGATCACGTTTTTGGGTGTTAGCCGTCTACCATTCTTGGCTATCTCGTCTACTATTTCATTGCCCCCGATGCCCTTGTGGCCTGGCACCCAGTAGAAGTGAAGTTAGTGAAAGTGCTTGTTTCTGGCAACACTTTCCACTGCTGCCCTGCAACCCAAAATACTTCTGGACGATATGCAATACAAGGTTACTGAATTGATTGCTGCTTAGCGTCTACTTAGATATTGGCTCTCGAATTGATTGGAGGTGCTGAAGTATAACCATTGGCAACCCTTCTCGTATTCAGGCTAATTGTTATCCGCCGAATTTGTTTAATTTTTAAATTTTGTTGTGTGCTACATTTTAAGTAGTGCAATTGTTAGAGGTAATTTACTTTGCTTACTTAAATTTCTTTCTTGTTTTTATTCGTTTCCATCTTTGTCCACAGCTGTTCGCGAGTTTCTTACTTTTCGAGTATTACAGTGCATCTCAAACTGCTCGCTACATTGGTTGTTATATTTGATAACCATCAATTTTTATTGCATTCATTTGTTATAAATATTTTTGTCATTGCTCGTTGTTCATTTATTATTTACCATTTTTATATTTTTATTTAATATTGTTTTTTTTTTGTTTTTTTTTTTTGTTTTTTTTTTTACCCAATATGACTTGTAACCTTCCGAACTGCTCTGTAAAAGGCAAGTCGGAACGCTTTGTTTATTGCTGGCTTTTTGTTTGGCTTAAATGTGCTGGACTGACAAGTAGGATATTGGATTCAATTCTTGACAGTAAGGGATTGCGCTGGTCTTGCTTAAAATGCGGACCAACTGAAATTGAATTGGTTAAAGTCCTTAGGCAAGCGCGCAATGGTTTCAAGGAGATTGGTCATGAGCTTGAAACCCTTACTGAAAAATTTAGGCGTTATGAAATGCTTTTTCAATCATTTAAATGCCTAAATATTCAGGAAGAGAATCAAAAACCTTCATCAAAACGTAAACGTCCGTCTGATGAAGATACCACTGTATCTTCCTTAAAACGAATGGCCCCACCCACTATTGACCTTATTAATCTGTCATCCCCTTGTCCTCAAGGTGAGAAGGTTCAGTCTGCTCAGGACACAGTGAAAATTGTTACTGAACACAGTAAGCGGAAAACTTCCCAAGATCCGCCTGCAAATACGTCCAAATCAGGTAATAAAAAACTTAGTGGTAATACCGCTGAAAAAGGCAGTATTTGTCTCGAGGACTTGCTGCGGATACCACAGTCGACGATATAAAAAGTTACATCTCGTCGAAATTAAAAACGGTAGGTAAAGACATCCGTAAATTTAATTTCAAGTACAACAGGGATGTTTCGTCGTTTAAGATCGACGTGTCCGCTGACAGTTTTCAATTGATACTTGACAACTCATTCTGGCCATCTGGGGTCTTTGTGCGCGAATTCGAGCACAAACGTGATAAGCCCCCTGTAGTTATCACTAAAATGCCAAGAAATCCCGTAAATACAAAAAACTAATTAAAAATAATTCGCTGATTGTTTATTATCAAAATGTTACGAGGTCTTAATACAAAACTTACTGATTTGTAAATAGCATTCATTGTAACTTTAAAATCATTGCTTTCACAGAGACTTGGCTAAAGCCTCACATTTTTGATAATGAAATATACAACTGCGAATTCGAAATCTTTGGATATGACCGGCTGAACAGAAAAGGAGGTGGTGTCTTGTTTGCTGTTCATTCTTCAATTCCATCTGAAGAAGTCGATGTTCCGCATGCAGACTTCATAGAATTTAAGTGCATTCGTATTTGCGCAAATAGTGGCCATATCTACTAAACTTTATCTTATATACCGCCTCACTCGGACATATGTATATTTGCTGCACGCTTCTTTAATAAATAATGTTTACTCCATGGTTAATAATACTGATTCTATGATTGTTTTGGGAGATTTCAATTAACCGTGCGTGTCATGGAAATCTGTTGATGATTACACCATTCCTATTTGTACTCGCTTATGTTTTAATGAGTTCTTAGATGAAATGTTGGAGTTGGAGTTGTCTTAAACAAATTAATTTAATTTCAAACGAGATTGGTAAGTTCTTAGATCTAGCTTATGTTGATAACGCTTCAATGTTCTCCGTTCGGCCAGAGGACCCATATCATCCTGCTTTGGAAATTAACATCGAAATCATATCCAACTTTGCTCATAATAATACACAGACTTTTGTTTTCGGTTCAACTTTGCGAAAGCTAATTTTAAGAAGATTAATTACGAACTTTTTAAAGTAACTTGGCCGGATTACAGTGGCATTATTGAATTTAGTGCTTCCCACTTTAATGAAACTATTTTAAGCTCATTTGAAAAATATGTTCCGAAGTGTGTTGTTACTACGCAAACGGAGGAGTTTCTAATTTATGGTTTTTGAAAGAATATGGAAATTAAAAAATGAAAATCTCGTGCTTTTAAACTTAAAAAAAAAAAACTGGTTTTAGTTGCTGATTATTCATACAATTATGTCTGACAGTTATAATCCCGTATCAACTTAATCCTTAATTTTCGAGAATGCGTTTCTTTTTTGACAATCTATTTTCAACCAAGTTTTGTATAAAAATTTCGAATTGCGGCTGCCAAGCTCTCATAATTTTTGAAATTATAATCGATAATTTTTTTCCTATTATAGAGGAGGGTTTTATGAAATTACCCTCAAAATCTAACATATTATCAAACAAAACGTTTTATATTTTAATTAAATGATTAAATCTACCTATCTATACAAGGTGGGTTCCAAAGTAAACAGGACTTTTTGCATCTGGCGCCCCTGGTGGCGCTACATACGTCGACTGATGGTTTTCCAAAGTGGTCGTGAGGACATAAATGACGATCAACATTTGGGCCAATCAAAATCCGTGATCACCGGAAATTCCATCGAAACTGTGCGTGAATTCATCCAAAAAAGGAAAACGTTATGGAGACGTAGAGGTCATTCGAAAGGCTAGCACCGGCATACTGGCGGCCATACCGGACAACGAGCTAAAACAATAGTTCGACATACTTTTGGACCGTGCAAAAGGCAAATTGAAGCAGAAAAAGACAATTTTGAATAATATAAATTGATTTTGCCGAAAACCCCTTTGTTCTTTTTTAAAGTCCTGTTTACTTTGGAAGGCACCTTGTACATATATTCCGTCGAAATCTAAAAGTCAATTTTGATATTTCATCTAGTCCCTAAAACTGCGAAGCTTCTGCATACTTAAGCAGAGCAGTAATATAAGAGGTGTTCCTGCTCCCCTGCACTTTATGTATGTATGTATGTACATATGTATCGTCGTTACTAGTATCGTAAAGTATTTTTTGGAGGCAAACCCATGATGTCAATGAGGTATTGACCATCTTTACCCTGAAAGTACTTTATATGTAATACCCAACCGGCTCGTGTGTGCTGGTAGTAAGTTGAGGCGTGTGAGTAGACCAACAACTATTCTGCAGCCCTTTCAAAAGCATATAAGTAAAACGCACGTAGCCCTTTCGCATGATCTTGGCGATCCTGCATGACCATCTCATCATGATCAGTATGTGTGCCCTTTAGGAAATTTTACTACGCACCGTTTCAAATGACGTCCCTGATTACTATACTGGATCAGTGGTCAGACGGATGGCATTTTTAGTGCGATATTCCGGAAGCTTGTTAGCCTAAGATCCAGTTATATTGATTATGACTAATAATTTCCGATTGGTTCCTATGAGGTAAGACTTATCGCAGCTGTGTGGAAGATGCCGATGATGCCGTAGTCGGCATTAAAAGGCAACATTCTCATTCCTTTTATTTCTATTCTGAAAGAGAGAGAGAGTGGGAATCAGAGAGACAAAAATAACTTCGATTTCGAACTGAGCCTAGTTTCTCTAACTTACTGATGAGTACAGTAGACGACTACCTGCAATTAATGCTCTATGAGAAGAGTGCGTCAGCAGCAAGTAGGGTTCGGAGACAAAATCAACATTGGCAAATTGATTAATTAGTCATAATCTCCTTTACATAATATATAGTGAAAGTACAACTCTCATTAAACAGTTAACAATGCTCTCGCACAACTCACGCAACCAGCAGCATGTAGCATACAAACTAACTTTGGCATAATTTATTGCTACGCTTCCAGAATTGTTTGAACTTTTGTCCGAAAACTAAATTAGTATAATTTAATATGTGCACACGTAAAATATAATTAGTGGTTAGTGTGAAACGTGCAAACGAAATGGACGAAATGTGGGCAAAAAATAAACATTTTTAGTTAATGAGTTTTCAAATTTGCAATTAATATCAATACATGATAAAATGTATGTACTACCTATACCATTTGTACGCATGTAATACACAGACTTAATTTGCCATTAGTAGAAGAAGTATATGTGTGTATATTACTAATAGAAAACCTTTAAATTTAAGGATTAAAAATATAGAAATGGTTGGGACATTTCCATTTATTAGCATAAATCGATTCATACACGTGTCTTTTAAGTGGTCAGTGGTAGCACTGTACTCGGCATCTGTGTGGACAAAAATTTACGTACTTTTTCAAATATTTAAAAATATGAAAAAAACCTTTTGAATCGCTAGATGGAATTGATGATGTAGTATCTCTAATGTTTTTGAGTATTGGGCAGTTTTGGCTGACAAACTCTTTACTGTACATAATTTAGAAATAAACTACTACAAGAAGTTTGAGCCCATAACTGTGATTGGACTCAACTTTAGGTGGAGTTTCTTATATGATTAATGACATATTTGGTGCCGACATAATTATTTTTGGCCTCTTTGTAAAATATAATTATATACTATACGTATAAAAGTAATTGAAGAATTAAATTGCAGCCATCGAGCTGATGATGGTGATGCTGATGCTGATGAGCTATATAAGTATTAAATCATCATATTATGTTCAGCTTTCCGTGGCACGTTTAAAATAATGGAACCTTTACCATACAACTATATGGATCTTCGTCAGCCAAAAATGGAACAGACGACTTCATCTGACAAGAACGACTATCATTCTTGCTGAGGGCACAATACGAGGTTTGACAATTAAGTAATGAGACTGATTTTATTGCCGCACTTGTGGTAAACCTATGACCTTGAATTCCCTTCTCTTTTTTCGGCATCTCTCCCCTCTCCACTGATATATGCACCATCGCTTTAGCTTGTTTAGTTCGCCTGGTGCGTCAAGTTGAGTAGACGTGTGTTTGTAGTGCTCGTCACGAAAATGGAAAAACGAAATCAAGAGCAACGCGAATGACTGTCGCCGAAGACTGTTTGGAAGAAGTGGTAAACGATCCCACGCTGCTTGATCGAGTTATTGCAGGCGATGAGAGCTGGTTTTTCCAATACGACCCGGAAACCAAATGCCAAAGCTCACAATGGTTGTCCCCCGCCCGAAAAAAGTTCGCATGAGCAAGTCGAAGGTGAAAACGATGATTATTGCCCTTTTTGATAGCCATGGAATCGTACACAAAAAATTCGTTTCATCGGGGAAAACTGTGAATCAAGTCTGCTATTGCCAAGTACTCGAAAGATTGCGAAAACGAGTCAACAGGGTGCTCCCAGACATCGCTCGTAACTGGATCCTTCATCACGACAACGCGCCGTGCCACACCACCCTCAGCGTGTCCTAGTATTTGGCTTCTAAACGGATTGCCGTGTTGCAACAGCCGCCTTATTCGCCCGACTTGTCACCCTGTGACTTTTTTTGTTTTCTAAAACAAAATCGGTGGTCAAAGGACGATTACGGACATCCAGGCGGCCGTGACGAGGGTACTCGCGGACATCCCAGTCGAAGTGTTCCAGAAATGTTACGAAGCATGGAAAACGCGCTGGAATCGCTGCATAGCTGCCCAAGGGAACTACTTTGAAGGAGATGGCAGAGTGGTAGAATAATTTTCAAATATACGGTTTTTATGGAGTCAGTCTCATTGCTTAATTGTCATACGTCGTAGACCCTAGGTCGCGGTGCATTACCTCATTAATAACCTATCATTCTTGCTATATAAGGGGAATAAGTTTAAAAAATTTCCATAATGAAACAGACAATGCCAAACCTCAAGAAATATTCTATGAATATACTTAGTACTTCTCAAGATGTCCCATTTCAAGTAGTTTCGTTTAAAGGACAGTCGAGAGACAGACAGTTTAAATAAGTGGAATGGGTTGGATTCTTAAACATGACTTCCAACCAGTTCAGTAAGGTTTTGACTTTAACCTTTACTTTGCATAACATTTGCAAATCTCTGCTTTTATGGGTGAAAAAGGTAATTAGGATGTATAAAGCCCTCTCGACGTACAAAATTAATATTCTGCAAGTGTCCGTGGAAGAATAAGTAATGGCAAAGAGTGATGAGATGGTACTTGGCGGGTTCAAGAAATAATTCCTTTGTAAGATTTTTAGCCCTTACAGTTAGACCGCGTCTCCAGTGCGTTCTCACAGTAGTCAGATCAATGTAAACCGAACGGATTCGGATTTTTATCTGTTCAAAGATGGTCAACTCGGCAGCACTCCTCAAAATTACTTCATTGATGTTTCCTGCAGCCACAAAAACAAAAACAATCATGTCACCGGTGAAGCAGTCAAGTAGAAGAACCAGCAACGAAACTTGGTGTACGAGTCTGAAGAAGACGCGCGCGTATCAGAGGTGTTTTTACGTCAGGCCGAAATCCAATGACGATGATAGAACTAACTAAAGAAGAATATGGACCCGAATATTTTTTTATAGTGTAATGAAGACTTCCAAAACGAAGTGTTACATTTTTCTTCAGCTAAAACAGAATAAAAAATGTTATGTAACGATTGAGTTTAAAATGAAAAAAGCTCGTAATATCTCTTTCTAAAAAAAGTTATTTAATGTTGCTATTCTTTGAATTTAAGTTTACATTTCGACATTGAAACATTTTGTCACAAAAAACTCATATTAAGATTTTTTATGGTAGTGACTAGATTTCTATGGTTATTCACGTTAAACATACCTTTATTAATGAAAGAAATAATTAATTCCAGATTAAAAAAAAATATTTATTAATCTGCTTAAATATTAATTGCTTTGCCTCCAGCGCATATTTATACACATTAGAGGACAAAGGGTTGGAAGTTGAAACAATTATTGGCTTATGTAATTTTTTAAAGCGCAACTTTTAATGTTCTTTAAAGCCTGAATAAAAATTTGCCATTGTAAAGTGCATGCTTTGTATGAAAAAATTTGAAATTTCTAGATTTTACATACATATATACATGCAGATATAACCAAGTGCATACGTTTTTTATAACGGGTGTTCTTTTATATGCGCGATTCTGTCACAAAAGAAACAGAACTTTTTCTGGTGGCGCCACCTATTGGTGGGTATATGAAATAAAAAGTTTGACCTCTTGTTGACATTTCGTAAAAATGTTAAGGCAATTGGATAACTACAATCGATGTTATCGATCAAAAAGTGACGGCAGCTTTTGGTCATCGGTCTAAAATGCATTTTGAACAAAGAGTAAATATTAAATTTTGTTTTAAACTTGGGAAAACGTTTACTGAAACATTTCAAATGAAAATGAATCAAAAGTTTATGGTGATCGTTGCCTATCTCGTAGTAATGTGCATGAGTGGTTTAAGCGATTCCAAGAAGGTCGTGAGGACCTCTGTGACGATCAGAAGTCGGGCCGGCCAGAAGTAAAAAATAAAGATAATGCTGATTTGTTTTTACGATTCCGAGGGTATTGTACACCGAGAGTTCGTCCCACCTGACCAAACGATTAAGGCTGTGTTATACCTTGGTATTATGAAGCGTCTTTTGTCACGCATTCGTCGTGCTCGACCACAATACCGTGAGGCAGGGTCCTGGCGACTGTTGCACGATAATGCACCGTGTCATCGGTCGACGCTTGTCACTGACCCTACTCCCCTGATCTGGCACCCTGTGATTTTTATCTATTTGGAAAACTTCATTTGCCCATTAAAGGACACTGGTTTCAGGACATTTCAGCTATCCAAAAGGCGACGACTGATATTCTCAAGAGCATTGACCTTAATTGACCGGGCTAAACGCTGTATCGAAGCAACTACTTTGAATAAAAAAATATAACATTTGAAAAATATTAATTTTTTGCTGTTTCTTTTAACAGTTCTGTTCTTTTGAGATAGACCTTGTAGTAAGACTTTGTCCATAATTTTATAATTCTTAATTTATTCTTCAAAATCTATGTCCCATCAAAATAACCCTCTTGGTCCCAATAAATTTGTACCAACGTTTTTTCCAATCCTTGAAATAGTTGTTAAAGTAGCGATTCACGTTTAATGTCTTCAATTGACTCAATACGCTGGACAGCCAACTGAACTGAAACCAAGAGATATCGGCCCATAATTCCAACATCATTTTACGAAATTCTTCGCACAAAGACGCATAACACTCAACTATTATTTCTTGTTGTCATTTTAGCCGGTCGGAAGGAATTCGGAGTGCACGGCACTTCGATAAGCGAAGAAAACTATCAACATAATCTTAATTTTTGACGAGTTTTTTTTGGTTTGACACGTTAGTTGCCCGATTTATTGTTTGTTTCCGGGTTGTAAGCACATATCCAAAACTCATGGCCAGTAATAATACGTTTCATGGCATTCTGGTAGTCGGCCTTGTTTCACAGACGTTAACGCGACGCTGTTTTTTGAAAAAATTTAGTGATTTCATTTCTTTGGCTTATTTTCTTAAGCCCAAATGATCTTTCAAATCCTTCGCTGGTCCTTCTAATATTCGAAAGAAGCCAGTAAGATCTCCGACTGTTAATCGTCGATTCTCAAGCACCAATTGCATTATTTTCTTGACGTGTGGATCATCAGTTGATGTTTATGGCCGTCCTGGACGTGGTTCGTCGTCAACGCGTTCTCGACCCTCTTTGAATAATTTGTACCAATCAAAACACTTGCTCGCGCCAAACTATTATCACCGAAGGTGCTTTCGAACATTCTGAACATTTCGGCACCAGATATTTTGATTTCGCATGCAATTTTTGATTAGATGTTGTTATTGATATACAAAATTGTCGCATTTAGAGTGATGATAACACACAAACTATTAATGAGATTCCCTTACATCCTCAAAAAGTCACTCTTTGGTGTGCTCTCGGGGCAGAGAGAAACACTGGTCTAAATTTTTTCAAAAATAAATTCTGCCGTAATGTTACAGTAGATGGGAAATGCTATGGAGTTATAACTAATGAATTTTTCGAGTATGTAGATGTGGACGATCTTAAGTTTCACCAAAACGACGCTACATGCCTTACAGTCAACAAAAGAATCAAGCAAATTTTTGATGAACGCATTATTTCGCTTCGTGGGACTGTGACTTGGCCTCCAAGATTATGCGATCTAACACCGCTGGGCTGTTTTTTGCGGAGTCATATAAAGTCACTTGTCTACGCGTTGAAAATTAGCCACCTCGGCTGGAATTAATACGTGCCGGCCACGATCGCTTGCTGAAATCATTTTTTTTAACATACTGACAAGTCTTATCTTTATATCAAAACTAAAATTTTAGCCACTACACTAAACTTAATGCGTTTTATTACTTCTTGAGAACCTCCTGTCTTCAAAAAAAATCACCCTTTGTATTGCTGATAGTATATGAAAATTCTATGAATGGCTTATTTAGTAAAATAATATGCCTTTTATTGCAACAAAAACCAGAAATTTATGGAGAAAAATACTAACCAGACAAAAGTGCTGTTTAATGTGAAATAAAGTGAAGGAAAAAGCACTGTGACATTTCCAATTAGCGAGAAAATATGTGTATATGATTCAATGTGATACAAACACACACACACACACATATATGCATATAAAGAAATGTATGTAAGTACTTTCAACGCAATTCCGTTGTAATGCGCGTGTTCCAATTTATTACTATTATTCGCTACTTTTTGCATTCCCCAAGCGTTGTGCCGCTTTTGTTTGCTGCTTTCAGCATGTTTTTGTCTCGCCCGCAATAAATGAGTCAGAGCGCGCTGACAAATATGCGAGGCTTGTAAATCAAATGGCACCGAGATGTCTATCAGCAACAGACTCAGCATTATCAACAAAAACAATAGCAAGCTAATATGAGCTTACACACAAGCACACATACACACATATATATACATATAATTATACACATTTGTTTAAGTAAGTGTGTGTGTGTGTGTGTGTGGCATGTAGCAAGTACGAGAGTGGAATTTTGTTGTAGTTGCCGAGTAGGAAATGATGCTAATTGATAGCAATGCAGGCAGCACGAAGACATGTGAATTTGCGAATATGCTCACACACACATACAAATCACAAAAAACACACACACACACATTTACATATGTATATATGAAAGCCTTGGCATGTGGAGACTTCAACGGCAGCGATGCCGTGATAACAATGACAAACAATGGCAGAATGAAATGAGCTGAAAGTGGAACTAACTAAGGGATAAGCAAAACAAAGAAGAAGAGCTAGCATGCCAGTGGTACATGTGTGCGCAAAAAAAAAAAATGCTGTTAAATGAGATAAAAACCAAATGCTAAAATAATTGGCAAAAATAAGCCAAAACTTTCAAAGCGACACAAATACATATGCATGTAGATAAACACATATACTCATGCACACAAACACAAAATGATTTGACAAAACACGCACATAAACTCACGCTCGTCGCGTCTACGACATGCTTGGTTTTTATGTGCCTCGCCTCTTACTAATATAGCATAAATTTAGGCGCAAAGCAGGAGAATATTTGCAGTTGCGGAAGCGCCCGTTAGTTGATGCCAGGAAGAGTTATGTCGAGCCATGTGGCAGCACTTGCATGTGTTCGCACATTAAAAAGGCTTTGCAATTTGCAGATAATTACCAGCACAAGGAAGTGAGGCGCATAAGCGCATACTGCCATACATATGTACTACATACTTAAATATATATATATATATATTCCTACATATTTATTTGTAAATTATGGGCAAATACGGATTTTCATGGTTTTTCTGTAGGCTGCTACATTGCCATCCGTTTTTCTGTTTTACTGCCTAACCAAAATAATTAGCTAAAGCATTGTCAAAGCGACAAAATTTAACGGTATGAGTCAAATAACGGGTGATCCCAGTAGATGTATTTTTTCCAACATCCCTTTTTTGACAGATCACACATGATTCGTGTCAAGTTGTCATGTTGTTTTGGTTCATTACTGTTCGGCATTATATCATGGAAAGACTTCCGCCTGAACAACGTTCTCGTTGTGTCTCGAAAGTTCTTGTTCTGTAAAGAATGTGTTTCGCGCTTCGCTGTCACGTCTAGTACGCATTGTTAATACGCCGTTCATGTAGAAGAATATTCAAATTCTTTCCATTACAGATATTTAAGGAAATATTCAACTACTGTCTTACATTAATTTAATGATGAGGACTTATTTGTGTAGCTGTGTTCTCCCTACACGAATTGCGCTCAGTATAGCAATAATTACTGACCTACTGCCGCTTTTTATATTGTTAGTAGGAAGAACCTTTGAACAGACTTAGATCATGAACTAAAAGTTATATTTAATCAAGAAAGCAGACGAAAACCTACAGTTTTCTGCTTCTCCACAACCAATAGTCTCAAACTGTTTTGGATCATTTCGGAGTTATATCTTTGTGAAGACTGTGTCGATGGAATTCTGAACCAGGTAGTATAAGTTGCGCAAATTACAAGCACAGAATTTATTGCACATTTTTCCTGTTGTCTTATATACGATAGGTTTGACGTCAAGTGTAAATTTGGTATATCTGCGACACTCAGAAATCTCTCCTAGCCGTTTGATAACAGACAAGCTTTAAAGCATACTGATTCTACCTCGTGCAAGGATGGTTTTCTCCTCGGTCTTGAGAACTACGCCACTTTTGGCAGTTAAAAGTTGAAGAGGTAGAAGGTTGTCCAGAACGAGGGAAGTCTTCAACCATCTGTCGATCGTCTTTGAAGGTTTTGTACAAACTGAATCACCGTAAGACTTTTCCAACATTGCAACGAAACGAAAAAGAATTTGGATTTGTAAAATTTAGAACATCCCTAGTACTATATACACAATTTCTCTGAAATAGAAATAAATACAACTTTTTTCATAATTTCAAAAAACTTTACTTTCACTGCATGTATATTTGTGTAAAAATTTTGCAATTTCTGCTTTTATTTGAAAATTATAAATTAAACAGTTAACTATTTAATCGCCAAAAACGAGAAAATATTTTTCGAACTGTGGTTGCAAGCCGGCATGCGAACAGGTGCCTTTGTATATAACTCACACACACTCATTTGGTTGAATTTTTTGTGATTTTTTTTTTTTTTTTTTGAGATTTGTTGGTGTAGAAAATTTAATTACACATGTTAAAAATGTTATAGATTTGCATATAGTACATAAATACGCAGTGCATTACATTAAGGTGTCCATGAAATCGAAGTTGATTGCTATTCTGTAAACGCGAAGTTATTGTTTTTGTTTTGGATTCAATATAAACAAGCTATATTTTGATTTTAAATCGTGCCTAAATTATTTTACCTTTTCCATATAAAGGGTGATTTTTTAAGAGCTTGATAACTTTTTTTTTAAAAAAAACGCATAAAATTTGCAAAATCTTTATTTGAAACGTTAGATTGGTTCATGACATTTACTTTTTGAAGATAATTTCATTTAAATGTTGACCGCGGCTGCGTCTTAGGTGGTCCATTCGGAAAGTCCAATTTTGGGCAACTTTTTCGAGCATTTCGGCCGGAATAGCCCGAATTTCTTCGGAAATGTTGTCTTCCAAAGCTGGAATAGTTGCTGGCTTATTTCTGTAGACTTTAGACTTGACGTAGCCCCACAAAAAATAGTCTAAAGGCGTTAAATCGCATGATCTTGGTGGCCAACTTACGGGTCCATTTCTTGAGATGAATTGTTGTCCGAAGTTTTCCCTCAAAATGGCCATAGAATCGCGAGCTGTGTGGCATGTAGCGCCATCTTGTTGAAACCACATGTCAACCAAGTTCAGTTCTTCCATTTTTGGCAACAAAAAGTTTGTTAGCATCGAACGATAGCGATCGCCATTCACCGTAACGTTGCGTCCAACAGCATCTTTGAAAAAATACGGTCCAATGATTCCACCAGCGTACAAACCACACCAAACAGTGCATTTTTCGGGATGCATGGGCAGTTCTTGAACGGCTTCTGGTTGCTCTTCACCCCAAATGCGGCAATTTTGCTTATTTACGTAGCCATTCAACCAGAAATGAGCCTCATCGCTGAACAAAATTTGTCGATAAAAAAGCGGATTTTCTGCCAACTGATTTTGGTAATAAAATTCAATGATTTGCAAGCGTTGCTCGTTAGTAAGTCTATTCATGATGAAATGTCAAAGCATACTGAGCATCTTTCTCTTTGACACCATGTCTGAAATCCCACGTGATCTGTCAAATACTAATGCATGAAAATCCTAACCTCAAAAAAATCACCCGTTAGTTTTTTGGAAATATTTAATAATTTGCAATAAAATATTTATTTCCAAGGAGAATAAATTTATAACTTTTAGAAGGTGCTAACACTCACACAAAATTTTCTGTTCTCCAAAAAAGTTTTAAATGTTTTTTTTTTTTTTTATAAAAGCATTCCGTTTAAAGTTACATATACATATGTATGCTGTTTAGCGTATCGTCTCCTAAAATGCAAAATAACGTAACATCATTTTTTATAAGCGTACAAGCTAAGGAAAAACGATTTAATAGAAGCCACTTATACTGAAACAAAATGAGTTTTGAGTTTTGGTTATAAGGTGGTTATCTATTGGTTATATATAGGTTATAGATAGGTTATATGTAAGTTAGATATGTGTTATATATAGGTTATATATAGGTTATATATATAGGTTATGTATAGGTTATATATAGGTTATATATATTGGGTATATGTAATATGACGCTGTGAATCGTAAGCATTAAGAAACTCAATTTCGAATTTTTCATGATACTTTTTTTGCGTTTTAACTGTGTGTATCAATTGTATTGCCTTCATTAGTACACCATGTCGTATGAGCAACAGAGAGTGTATGAATAACTTGTGTGAGTAAGTCAGGTCAACCGATGCGAAACTTTAACTACGTATAACTTTTAAAGAAACTTTTTTTGTGAAAAAAATTATTAAAAAAATTTTGTGGAGCGTAATATTTTGTATTGGAATATCGCTATTTTGAAGTTGTGGATTCACTTGCTTAATGTAATATATAAAAAAAAATTCCAAGTTATATATGAGAAAAAGAAAAAATGTTTTTGGTACGGCTTAAGTTGAAAACAATTTTTATTGAATGCCTATTTTTAGTGCAAAACCTGAAACTTTAGTAAGGGTTTGTCCAAAAGCAATCAACTGGGGAAGTAACGTACACCCTAATACACAAGTACATATAGCTTCAAACACACTTTCGATTTTTTCGACACTCCTCTCTAACAAATTTGTTTAATTAGCAATAAAAAGTTTCGTATACATAGGTGAATAATTTCGCCACTGCGAGTTAATGGTAAACACATGTATATATCATGTATATATACATACGAGGCTATGTATGTATGTATGCTGTAAAAAATTTCGAGAGTTCTCAACTATTTTCACAGATTTAATGAGCAAACAAGTTGTACTGAGAGATTACACTTTTTTTGTATGGTAAACCGAGGCTCACACATACACTCAACTATACACATACTTAAAATGCAGAAGTATATGTATGTATGTATATGTAAGTATGCATGTGTGTACATATTTTCAATTGAGTTTGAAGTATTTGCTTTAATATTGGCTGTAAAGTGACACTGTCGCCGTTGAGTGAACGCTGATGAGCTGCACAGAACACACACATATATGCATAGACAGGTACGTACACACACACAAACACTCTTCAAAGTGGCTGCTTGCAACTTCATAAGTGCGAAATTAAAAAAGTGTGTTTCTCTGTGTGTTTTATATTGTTTCTTTTTTTTTATCTGCAAACATCTGTTTTCCGTTGCCTTTTTGTGGCAACACTTTTTATGTACCACACATGCAACAGCGCTCGCATGTGCAGCACAACTGCGTAAACTTTCATCATTTCGCTAACTTTTGTCATTATCAGCTAGTCGATGTTTGCTTACTCCCTGCAAATGAGCGCCAGCAAACACACACACACATACGCGCACAAACATGTCGTCCATTAAAACTCGTGCATGTCGCGTGTAACGGTATATTAGTTTACTCACATATTTGTTGTTGTTTTTAATTAAACCAGTCACGCACTGTATCGCTCGCCCACACACTCGCTTGCGCGGCGTCATTATTCATACCCTTCGCCGAATCAGCCATAATACTCTCGGCGTTTGTAACTTTAGATGAGCTGCTGATCGAGTTTAATCAATTATGCCGCTGTCGCTCTGCTGGCTGTCACGTTCGGCATTCCGCTGAATGCGTAGTGTGGTCCGACATGAGCTCTTCTGCGAAACTTTTGGTGCAATTTTGGTAAAGTTGCTCTACAACTGCTTAATAATGTTTGTCTTTGTAGGTGTGAGTGTGTGATCTTTCTTTTAGCACCATATCCGGTGGCTGGACTTGGTTACTTGTTTTATATAATGTGATTAATTATTTAGTTCATCATTATTTAAGAGGCGGCAATAAAACAGAACACCTACAATGAAAGTGAAGGACGTGAGACCGACTGGCATTTATCTTCACTATCTAAGAGGCCGTTTTTTGGTGATTAACTTTTATATTGAAGAAAAAAAAAGTACATATTTTTGCTTTGGTAGTAGTCGCAATATCCTTTTAGCGTTGATCTTCTTATTTACGGTTCGAAGCAGGGTTTTCCAAATCTAGAATCCTCCTCCTCACTTCTGGGTAAATTTTTGACAAGCTGTCTGATATTGATCAAAGGAAATCTTTTCGTTTAAGTCATAAACACATAGAGTCTTCCTAGCTACTCGTGCAGCACAAAGATTATTGATTTTGCCTTCTGTCTCTCCGGCAGCTTAGCAGAAAACTTATGTAAATAATGGGGTACTCTTATGTGTCTCTTGGTTGCTTGAGCTCCTTTATAGGCTCGAATATAACTACAAAAGCTAGATATTTACAGGAAAGTAGTCAAAACTACATGGACTTTCACGCCCTTTGTATTGCCACATGGAAATTCAGTTTACGATGAGCGACGTCTTACAGAACTCCAGTGATTTTGCACAGTTCAATAGAGATCTTATATCTATGACGGAAGCTTCTTGTTATCTTAACTAAACTATACTTAAGGCGGACAGAAGCTGAGGACGACTTTCAGTGTCTCTCTCATGCCTTATACCCAGCCGTGTCTACATATGATCTTGGCGATCTTCCATACCAATAAGCAATCCTTAGTTGGTGCGTCAGCCCTTTCGGAAATGTAATAGGGTATCGTTTTTAGCGACTTGCGTATTTATTGAACGGTTTCGGTAGCCAAGCGGATGGCTTTTTTGGCGATCTCATCGGCTATTTAGTTTATCAGATTGCCTGATTTGTAGCCTGAAACCATTATGTATGCAGCCGCTTTCTGGCTACAACTACGACCTACCTGTTTCTAAGAATATCCTCCGACATAGCGATATGTGAGTATATATTTATCGTCTTGATGTTGTTCCCTACGTTATTATTTATCTGAGCAACCTCCCCGACCGTAAAGTTATTGATTCGGCAGATACTGTAGTATTCCAGGAGTATGAGCGGTCGTCAGATATCCACGCAATAGGCAATGTTCAAATAAAACGTGAGTAAGTATACGTACATGATGTACTTCGTGAGTGAGACAAAGAAGTCACCGTAGTGTCGAGAATATTGCTGCCGCTATTGCATCAATTGAGAAAGACTCAGATCAGTCGCTCACACGTTATTCTCAAGCGTTGGGCATCTCAGTGACATCGTTGCGGCGAGTTTTGTGAAAAGATCATGGCCTCCATCCTTACAACGAATCAATGAAATTGACGCAAGAACTGAAGCCGCTTGACCACCAGAATGTTCGTATATTGGGCTAAGCAACAACATGAAAGTGTTCCAAATCAGCTTCAGCGATGAGCCACATTTTAGGCTGAATGGCTTCGTCAATGAGCAAAATATGCAATAAATATGAATAGCAGCAATAAACACGTATGGATCCACGAGTCAGTATTATATTCCGAAAAAATTACGGGTTGGTGCGATTTACGGACCGGCGACTAGCCGTACTTCTTCCGTAATGATCAAGACACGTTACTGTGAATGGGAATCGTTACCGCTCAATAAAAACCGAATATTTTTGGCTCGGGTTGTATGATATGGATTTGTGGTTCCTAAAGATCGGCTCCCCAAGCGAAGGTCACAAATCATTTATTGAAAACCAAGTTTGGTGAGCGTGTTATCTCACGAAATGGCCAAGCAAATTGGCCTATTCGGTCGTGCGATTTGACGCCGTAAGACTTTTTCTGTGGTTCTACGTGAAGTCTATGGTCTATGCCAACAAGGCAGCGAAGATTGATGAACTTCATACGAATATTGAACGTGAAATTGCAGCAGTATCGGCATATTTATGCTTGAAAACCGTTTGGACTTCAGCAAGCGTACCGGTGGTTCTCCACATTTCTCATAGTAGTCTCAGAAAGGTAATTATACTGGTCTCTTTCTTTGCATGGTGTAAATTGAAGTTTTCTTTCCACTTTGATCCTCGTAATAATATTATTACATTTACTTGTTTTATTCAAATTAGTCCCCGCTGCCGGCGCTTTTACGCTAATTATCTGTTTATGGTAATGCAAATCGCTCGACAATGAGCACGCGCTCAAAGAGTTAAGTTAAGCGCTTTGCAATGATATCGGCAGTCACACCATAAGCAGCTTTATGACGAACTATGTAAATACTTACTTATTCCGACTAACGGAAAATTCTGGCATTTAATTAATTCGCTGCTTGCCCACGGGAGCTTAATTGCTATTTCATGCTATTTAAGTTTCATTGAACGGGTGTGTATGTGAACTGCAGCTCTATCAAGCAATGAAAGTTTCATTGACCTCAGGCTACAATAATAGGTTTGTGCAGGCGTAATCATTTTGATCTAGGTAACTCAATGATGAGAAATCCGATCATACTTAAATACTTAAATATACATATATATATTATATGTTAAGGCAGTTCAAAAGAACTTTAGTGCTTTATGAAAAAAGTTTTTTATTTTTATTTATCATTATTTTTTAGCACCAAAAATGGCTTCTGTTGACATCCCATCTCCACAAATAAATTTTTAATAATTAACTATAAGGTATACATGCACCGATTTCTTGAGAAAATGAGTACAAATTTTGAATGAGAAAGCAAAAAAAACGTATTCAAAGTATTAACCATTGATTTTTACAAATTTTGACCACCATGCTTTTTGTGGATACCATGCTATGTAAATGTTCCTCTTTTGAAGCAAACCAATAACCACGCTCAGCCAATGCGTATCCCATCGGTGAAAACATATGATAATCAGAAGCCACCTAGTCTGGTGAATACGTCGCACAGTGGCATTTCGGCGGAAAAAATAGGATTTTTCCACTTTCCAATTTCAAAACTTTAATGTTTTTGGTTTGTAAAGAAATATTTGGATAAAAAAAATTCAACAAGGTTTTTTATAAAAAGTGAAATTTTATAGTTAAAAAAACTAACAGAAGTCGACGGAAAGTTATTCAATAAAATGAGATTAAAATTATTGTCCAAATAATGAATTTTTTTTGTGTGTAAGTTTATAGCTATGACTTTTCTTTTATTTTTTAGTGAAAATATAGCACCTACTTGTTTATAAGAAAAAAGATTTATTGAAATTGGCTAAGGAAGCTAATTTTTATAATTTTTCAAAAATTATACTAAAAAATATCAACTTTTCATTTTTTGATGGAAAAAAACTTTATGTGCTTTGCCTTGCTTAGCCCTCTTACTATAAAGAAATGAAAGTTCCAAGTCTGTACTTTCAATTAAAAAAAAAAAACAACCGCCAATTACCGTCATACAAATGGTCAAAAAGCCAAAAAAATGTAGTATACTTTCAGGCGCTCATGTAAAGGGCAAGGAAATTAATGTATTACACAAGCTCCTTTTTACAATGCTGGATGGTAAAACCGCTCAGATAGTGACACATACTACTGCAGCAGCAGTGTGCTACATTTGTATAGCAAAACCTACTGAAATGAACAGCTTAGAGTTAGTTTCCATGAAAACAATTAAACCTGATGCATGTGAATTGGGAATTTCATCCTTACATGCTAGAATCAAGTTTATGGAATGCATTCTCCTTCTTATAATTTACCATTTCAGAAATGGGCTGCAACCTTCCAAAACAAAGAAATTAAAATACAAAAGAAATTAAAAATACAAGCGGCCTTTAAAGATAAAATGCGGTTGCGAGTTGATTTTGTTCAACAAGGTACAGGAACTTCTAACGACGGGAACACGTCAAGGCTTTTTTTTTAAACCCACAAATGGTTGCGGATATTGCTGGCGTCAATGAAGAACTTATCAATCTATTCAGGATAATTCTTCAAATAATTACATGTGGCGAAAAAATTGATAGTGACAAAATTAAATTATATACGTCGGAAACTGCGAAACTGTTCGTACAAAATTATAGTTGGTTTTATATGCCTGTTACTGTGCACGAAGTACTAATGCATGGTAAGGATATAATGGATGCTGCCGTATTACCAATAGGAATGCTTTCAGAGGAAGCCGAGAAAGCCAGAAACAAAGACTACAGGAAGTATCGATTGATGTTTTCGAGAAAGTGTGATCGAATTTCCACAAATACTAATGTCTTCAACAGACTTCTCATAACTTCGGATCCTTACATAAGTAGCTTAAGGCGTCATTCGAACAAAATTTCCTTAGAATTAGATCCTATTGTTAAAGATATGGTGCTTGCATAATATTACAAATAAAAACTAACTCAATTTTTCCCCTGTTACATATTCAATTAAAACATTGCATATTATATTGGATTTTTATCAAGGTAAAGGTATAAATAACGTCACTTTGCGTTTAAGTTTAATTTTTTTTCATCAGGAGAACTCTATTAAGAAGTGTCCCGAATTTCAAGTCCCTAGGTCTAAAAATAAAAATGTTGGCAATTGCAGTTATATGGGAGGTGGGTGTGGCAGTGGGCGGTTTTCCAAGATTTTTTCAAAATTTCTTAATTTTGTCCAGAGAAGTATTTCTGCAAAGTTTCATTGTTGTACGACCACTCCTTCTATTTTTTTCCAAGAAATGTATGGAGCGGTGCCACTGTGCGTCGTTGTGGTAGCAAAGCCTAGGCAAATACTTTGATTGTATCCTGAAGTGAGTTTGCTTTGTGTGCGGGAGCATTTTCGTAAAACTAAATTGCTGACACGATAAAGTTCTGGCCTTGGAGGTTTGACAATTAAGTAACGAGACTGATTTTATTGCCGCGCTTTTGGTAAACCTGTGACCTCCCTGTGACCTGTGAAATTCCCTATCTCTTTTTCCGACATTTCTCCCCTCTCCATTGATATATGTACTATCGCTCTAGCTTGTTTAGTTCGCCTGCTGCGTCAAGTTGAGTAGACGTGTTTTTGGAGTGCTCGTCAGTCACGAAAATGGAAAAACGAAATCAAGAGCATCGCGTCGCGCTTTTTTGATAGCCGTGAAATCGTCCACAAAGAATTCGTTCCACCAGGGAAAACTGTGAATCAAGTCTACTATTGTCAAGTACTCGAAAAATTGCGAAAACGTGTCAAGAGGGTGCGCCCAGACAGGATCGCCGTGTTGCAACAGCCGCCTTATTCACCCGACATGTCACCCTGTGACTTGGTTTTGTTTCCTAAAACAAAATCGGTAGTCAAAGGAACCCGTTTTGAGTCGATTACGGACATCCAAGCGGCCGTGACGAGGGTACTCGCGGACATCCCAGTCGAAGCGTTCCAGAAATGTTACGAAGCATGGAAAACGCGCTGGAATCGCTGTATAGCTGCCCAAGGGGACTACTTTGAAGGGGATGGCAGAGTTAGAGAATAATTTTCAAATATACGGTTTTTATGGAATCAGTCGCAGGTTTTATAAGATCATGATATACCACACCCTTCTGATCACACCAAACACAGAGCATTGTCTTCTTACCGAATCGATCTGTTTTTGCAGTCGATGTTGTTGGTTGTCCTGGGCTAACCCATGATTTTCTCCATTTGGGGTTCTTAAACTAAATTCAGTTTTCAGTGGCAGGTCCTACAAGCAAAATTTCACAAGTGTTAGCTTTCCACGTTCTTCAGTTCTCCATCAAAATAAATATCTCTGAACCTTTTAAACAATCTTTTGCATGTTTATAATTGATCCGCGTGACGAGCTGAGTCAATGTAGACATAGTTATTCATCTGATTGTCTGTAGTTATGCGAGCTA